>NC_137507.1:15545000-15662500 GCF_041902795.1 Electrophorus electricus
TCTAAGGCCTGACAAACCACTACAGCAGTGTCTAATCAGAATTGACCAAGACATGCAATACAAGAACGATTCTTATTTTAAACAATGCTGGAACAATTATCATCAACTGAAACTTGGCGCAGATCTTACCAAAGCAAAGAAAGTTAGCATGGGTCATTCACTTTGAACAATTTATTGCAACAGAGTTTGATACTGTGTGTAGAACTGATGTAGATTTGTGCCAGCTTGTTACATAATGGCCATTCTAAGAGCAGCCATCTGGGCCTCAGTATCTTGGCCTGTATTTTGCAGCATGCGTAAATGTGTATATGCGCGTGAGTGTATGCGTGTGCGTGCACGCGTGTGTGTGTGTGTGTGTGTGTGTGTGTGTGTGTGTGTGTGTGCGCGTGGGCAGCAACAGGAAGACAAGTGGGCAGAGAACGCCTCACTGTTCCCAGCTAGCCGTTTCTCGGCACTCGCCCGGCTGTGATTGTACCATGCGCTCTCACTCGCCTCGAGACACTTGCCAAAAACATAGGCACCCAGGAAGTGGCTGTTTGTTCTCATTCAGCGCCAATCATTAACAAAAAGACAAGACGAGCAATGGCTGCAATTCCAACGCGCCCATTAACACCTCTCCAGAATGTTTGACCGAGCTCGCCTCTCGTCTTCTTCGTCATACGCACTTGTTCGCGCGCGCAGGCACGCGCACAAACAAACATACAAAAAAGGTCGTCGGGGTTAAGCAGCTCAGCACAGAAACCAAAACCTTTCATGAGGAGGCCTTTCACAAGAACAATCACCCGTTCAGAAGGCAAATATGCTTATTATCCCAGTTTATTTCAGTTATGGTCAGATGCTCTGTGATGTTCTTTGAGGGACATGTGAATGGCACACATACCAGAGGGAGGTACAGGCACACGGTAGGGAGGAGGGGGAGGGGTGTGGAAGGCGGGCGATCCTGTTGGCTGGTTTCCTCGGGGGCGGCCTGGCCTGGGGGCCTCCTTGCCGTGCGCGTGATGCGTTTATCTTGTTCCTGCGCATCCGTGCATTCCTGCGCATGCTGCAACTCCGTCCAGCTGCAGGTGGCTCGTGTACACAGTCGCTCCCTCCTATGTGTGGCTATGTGCGCATGGCACAGGGGATGAGGGGGTTGCGTACTGACACGCGGGGTCAGGGGGTGCGGTTCTGACCATGTGGAACCACTGGGAGAGACAGAAAAATCTAGTCTAGCATCTGCAGGAATGAGGAGTTGGGAGGCATTTCAGTTAGGATACAGCCCTATCTGTCCTTCTCTTTCTCTCTCTCTCTCTCTCTGGTTCTATAACAGCCCAGCCTCTCAGATCAATAAAACTCCTGCTCATAAAGTAAACATCATCTTCTGCCTTAGGGTAGAGTAGGACCAGCAGTGGCTTACTTCAAACAGTTGGGTGAGAAAGTGCACCACAGGAGAATGTTAGGTTCCTGGCAGGCTTTACATGGTAATTAGAACAATTCCAGGTGTTCCATGTGCCATTAGTTGATTTGTCAGGTACATACTGGATTTTGGTAAGACTGACCTCTAGTGATGAATGCTAGAAATTGTATCTGGCCTTTTACAACACAGTGAGGAAGATGAGGATTACACTGTATAAATGATACTGTCTAATAAAATGCTCCGATTAATTATGAGGTTGAAAAAAAATTACCTTCAAGGTTAAAGATGATATGCGAGAAGGACACTACAGCAGAAATTCAGCTAAATGCCAAAACAATGAATGCCCCAAACTCCATGATAAAGAAGCTTGGAAAGCAAAAGCAGATTTTAAAATGTGCCTACACTGCACACTATTCTTCAATGTCCCGATGAGACTACATTTGACACCTTCCAGATTTATTTTAAGTGCAACCAGGGCTGACAGTGGGCATGTGGTGCATAATTCTGCCTGTAATTTTCACGTGTGTCTATTCTGAATCGCCAGACCATCTCTGTCATTACTCAAGAGACCAGTCTCTTTGCGCAAATCCCTGAGGGAGTGCATATGCACGCGGGTGCATGCGTGTGTATAGCTGATATATGTCCCAAACTGCTGACCTGTCGGAACCCACTAGGGAGCCCTGCTGACACAGCTTTACTCCACCCAACTGGACTGCAGAATCATTGCTATGCCTCTCTCTCCTCTCTCTCTTGCACATCTTTTACCTAATCTCTTGTCATTAACATGAACAAAACAGTGGAAGGCCTTCATGATGTGGCTTCTATTGCGTCTCATGGAGAGAAATGTTGAAATTTATAATAAAGATCAGCCGTAATACAAAAGGAGGATGTGTAAGAAGGGGTCACTACGGGGGTTGCACATGGAGCGAGAGGTCTTTGATTCGTAGGCGTGTGTAAGGAAATTACAGCTGCGGCCGCACGTGGCCCGAGTTGCATCACCCACATCTGTGAGAAACCTGCCAAGACCCCAGGCCTCCCTCGACCTGTACACGACCTCTCCTCAGGGAGCCGAGAAGACTAACAGTGAGCGGTTTCAGAACGCTCTGTCTCAGTGGCTGTAAAACTGTAAATACAGTTCAGTGCCACAAGAAAGAAAGGCGCTCTGCGGTTACACACCAGGCACCAGCCGGACAGAGTCGTGCGGGGCGTTTGCGCAAATTCCATCGCTGAGCCTCAGCCACGTTCTCAGACGGCAGCAGCTTTGTCGGCGATCCTCTCTTGAGGTCGTCTGGCGGATAAAGCAGAACCATATGAATTAATATCACTCAGGAAATGAAAGTGCCTTGATAGCGCAAAAGAAGTCTGCTCACATTAGGTTCTTTTTAATAAGCAAAAACAGTATCCGAGATTCATAGCTGTAGCTGCCACTTTTCATGTGGCCACTGACCAGATAAACAGACTTTGTAAAGAAGCATAGAATAATTTTCTCACGCACTGGCCCTCTGAGGGTTAATAGCCCCGATGTAGGCGGATATCAGATTTTAAAAATATCAAGCGCTCTCATCAGACATGTAGCTTTTGAATTGGCATACATGTTAATGTCTGACATGCCATAGCCTTCAGTTACAAGGTAAAAAAAGAATAACTAAAGTAAGGCTTGTGTGTGTACACACAAGTTACAGTGAAAGGGTGGATCCTGCACAGTCAGGCTTTTGTCAACCTAATGTGTCTCATGTCTTTCTTCTCAGGCTGATTTCTTTACAGCATTCAAAATTGTTATTTGTTGTGTACCCTCGACATCCCCAACCGGACTGGAACAGAGAAGTCCTGCTTTCCCTCAGAGCAATCAGTTACAACTCGCATCAACCGCAACTACGTCAGCACCCGCACTGGAGGTGAACCGTCCTACTGGCCAGACAAAGCGCTTGTCCAGATCACAGACGTCTGGGTGTTTATTGCGTGAGGTGAGTGGGAGATCAGAGGGCAGACGGATGCGGCGTGACGCAGATCAAAGGGAGACGGAGGCACGCATCTCTCTGATCTGCCTGTGGTGGTCCCACCAGTGGCCCTCCAGCTGGCATCCCCCAGAACGTAAACACAGCGGCCGTGGTGAGCGATGGGGCTGACCTCTCTGCCTGTACAGGAACACAGCTGGGAACGTGGTGAGACACAGGGGGAGAGGATGAACAGGGTAGGTGAAATACAAACCTTTGCATCGTCTTCAGTTTCCAAGAATGGAAGAAAAAAAAAAAAAGCCTTTTGAATCGCACACGGTCGTGGAATCAGGCAAAGATACTTCCGGTTAGGAAATGCCACAGTACCTGACCCCAAATGGCTGAGTCTTATGACATGTTGGATGTGACCTTCTGCCTCTTCCGCACAGCCCAATGTCTCCGAAATAATGCAAGGTTGAAGGGGCAGTCCCCCACCCCCACCTCCATGCGCTGCCCCTCTCAGAGTCAGAGTCGAGTGGGCCCCTACAGGGCAGCAAATTTGTTCATTCTTATTGATGGTGGTCCGAGCTCCAGCTGTGTGAAGGAAACGTGGAGACCACATCTGAGGGCCATGGTGAGGAGGAGTGCTCCAGAAAAGAGGGTCTGAGGAAAAGCACACAGCTGCTTCTTATTGAGAAGAGAGAGAGAGAGAGAGAGAGAGAGAGAATATATCTACTCTGGTGACCATAGACCCATGAGCACTGTTTCCCTCAGAAAAGTTTAATTCAGGTCAAGAGGGTTGTTAGTCAGTCCCTCTTCATATAAATGTGAGCCAGCCACTCTCCTCTTATCACAGGAGATCAATGAGATCTCAGTCAAGAGTCTACTGAGGGGAAAAAACTGCTAAAGCCCAATAGACACAGCCCATATTTCATATCCAATATACATTTCTTTTAATCCAGATAGACGTTACAGTACACTATACTCAGGATTATCTGACTCCTTATCTTACACCTCCGGGTAATCGGGGTTAGTACTGCTTTTGTGATCAGTCACCCTAGCCTCTATTTACCTATAGCATGCTTTGCTTGAGAAGGAGAGACACAACTCTTAAAAGAAATATCATGCATCCAGACTACTACTAAACGACCACTTAAAAACGGATATTTTAATTTCTCTGTTACTGCTCCATTGTTTATTCCGCAGACCTGATTGCAATGAAAACCAGCAACATCAGCGGTGGAATACATGTGTTTCTTTAGCCTTCACTCCACGCTGCCTCCAGTCGTCCTCATTCTCTTGGATTGAATGGGAATGTAAATAAAGTGGAGCACCGAGTGCTTAAAATATACTGTGTAGTTTAAATCTCTCTCCTTTACGTGTCTGAAAATGCGCTACGTCTCTCCACCACAGACACCTGCCAGACAAAGCAACTCATCCCATTCAGGGAAGGCTTGTGCAGAGATGACTTATAACGAAGCTTCAGCATGCTATAGCCCGTACATGCACTGGACTGTTGTAATGTCCCATGGTGGTCAAGAGTGAACTGCCGCCCCCTTGTCACCAGAACGTGAAAAATATATACAGTAAATGTCTGTATTGCGAAATCACGGAGTAAAAACTCGCTACTTTGTAAAAACCAAAACCGTATGAACGCTAACGTGTTTATGTACTATTGTTGTTCAACCAATAATGTGTTTAATGTGCCAGCACACTGTTTAGTGTGTCACATGCATCCTGAGCGACTCTTGGAAATGTGTCGCTTGATTCCTTACAAATGGACCTGAGCAGAAGCGCCTGAGTTTTGGAAGCAGCACGTTTGCATGTTTGTACTTTGAACTCGAGAAAACAGAAATGAAAATGGCCAGGAATTGTGCACGATTATTTATTGAAACGATGCTATAATTTCAAATACTGCTTTCTGGAGGCTTCTCTGCATAGCTAGCCACGGGTGCACGATCCATATTAAAGCTCCGCCAAAACGCGAGGGAAACTCGTATCTAAATGTTAATTTAACCAAAAACATACACTCAAGTCCACCATTAAATTATATGCGTTAGTAACCTAAACTAATTATAGGTTAGGTTACTAACATTAGCCAGCTACATTTACCAACACAAAACTCTCAACCTGTGGGAAACACCGAGACGGGGAATCATTTTAGGATGGTGGCCACGGCCCTCCGCCACACACCCGTCTGATCCAAACTGTGATCTTAGAGTGCCACCAAGCGGTGCCAAAATACGAGTCACATTTACAAAAACCCATCAGAAGTAAAACGTTTTCCACACAAACGCATTTAGTACAGAGGGTGAAAATACTGAGACATTTCTAGAGAGCCATCATATTAAGGCTAGTGTGTATGCATACATTAATCTGGCCATTAAAAATATTCAACTTTCCCCCTCCTTTTTCCCCTTCAAACTCTCGTCACATTCTGGCTTTTCAAGGCTCTATCAAACTCAGGATAACTATTTTCCTAAACCAAATCAAAAATCAAAGAAAAAAAAAAAAAAAAAGCACCCAATCATGTTATTATTCACAAACAAACGCTAAAGCAGGCTAAAGTGAATCTTTCCACCATCCAAATGATCATAAACGAGGTCATAGATGGACACAGACGTTATATGACTTTATTTAATTTCACAAAAAGAAAAAGGTGTAATAGCTATAAAACCAGACGTTCTCGCTTGAACCAGGGCAGCAGTGCAAATCCTGTTGGTCCCGTTTCCACAGTAACCAGCTGTCCGTGTACTGCCCGTACGGACGTGCAAGTAGTCGAGTACAAGTGCCGCGTATTCCATATGATTCTCAACAAAGATCTTCAGCTGTTACTGACCCCTGGTGGCCGAGATGGGTAATACAGCAACATGTCACAGGTCATCATGTTCTGCTAGCTGCTGGGCAGCATTAGGAACCTCAGCATCAGACTCTGGCTGTTCTTGACTGTCGTCTGATGCCGAAAAAAAAAACAAAAAAACAAAACAAAACATGAAATCACATTACTACATGCAGTGCCAGAAATGTCATGAACAGTAAGAAACTGATCTCTAAACATCACGCCTAATCCATATTCACAAGCTGGCAGGTATCAGCCTCAAGTGAACACTCAAGGCTTAAAGGTGCTTAATTATACAGGTACCTGCTTCTGGCTGCTGGACGCAGAGTCCCTCCTGCTCTCCAAAGCCGCTGGCACATTGACACTTGTAGCTGCCTCTTGTGTTGACGCACTCCTGGTGCTCCTGTGTGCACACCGCTTCCGTCTGCTCACACTCATTCACGTCTGCCAGAAGAGCAGAGGGCAGAAATGCCATCACCGTTACCAAGTTCACCACTGGGGCTAGGTGCTAAGCATCTTGTGTGGTGGTGGATGCTGTCGCAGGCATGGGTAATTGATACATGCCTTTGCAGGTGCCCTCCTCGTCAGCATAACCCTCGGAGCAAGCCGAGCAATTACCCGGCCCGGGACCCTTGCAGCCTGAACACCTGCTGTCACACACTGTGGGAAGAAAGGTGCAGGTGAACTCGAGGACTCACGAACTATACTGTACCATATTTTGGACTCCGTCATGGCTGTGGCAAAGTGAAGCGCACACGAACCACTGCAAGAATACGAGCCGTCTGTGTTGAGACAGTATTCTGCATTGTCGCACGGCGGGGGATCTTTGGAGCATTCATCGATGTCTGAAACAGTGGACAAAGAAAACCCAGGTTAACAAAGAGAAGAAGATTCTTTGAGTGGCCTTGCGAGACATTCCTTAACGCACTGGTCTAAACATCACCTGGAGATGTAAGAATCCTCCATTAAAAGTTTATTTTTACTTGGAGAAAATGACAGCAGAAGCAGCATATATAAAGCTTAAAACAACAACAGACAAATTACGCCCATGGGTGTGCTGATGCATGTTCCAGTCAGTCGGGGAAACGCCTCTCACCAATGCACGAGCCTTCCTGGTCTTCCTCCCAGCCATCTTTGCACTCCTCACAGTCCTGTGCGGTGCCTCCAGAGCACTTTGTGCATGACGGGTGACACTCTGAACACAGCAACAGCACTCATGCGCTAGGCTCTTATCACCATTCAGACACCCGATTAGGAATCGGCCTGAAACTGTACTGTGCCTTACATCTGTTACATCTAGCCTGAACGTCACGCTACGAACGTTGCGTTTTGACACCTGACCAAAAAAAATACAGATTGGTTTATTACTCAGTCACGTGTCTACAGCTGGAGTCGTAGTGATGCATTTAAATGTGATACCAGAGATGTGACAGCATCCTACCTTTTAACCAATTAACACAAAGACTGGTATTAGTGGCAATCGAGGCTGTGTGCTACAGACCGATTCATTCTACGTGATGTATAGTAACTTAAAAAATAATAATAATAATAATAAAAAGTCTTGTGACATACTGAAAACTCTTGTTTTATTCTATACAATACCTGCATTGCTCTGTCATGTTGTGAGCCAAAACTGATGCTCACTACACTACTACCATGTAATGAGTCTTCTTACTCTAGTTCTGTTGCATGCTGGCCTATAAATGCGTTTCCCTGTACTGCATGTTATATGTGTATGGACAATACATTGTAATTTTATGACCAGTGTTTCTTACCTTTGCACAAAGAGAAGGTATCATTCCTCTCCTCACTGAAATACCTCTCAGCACAGTCCAGACAAAACTCGCCTTCATAGCCGCCGTCACAAGAGCACTTGCCGTTTCCTCCCCTCGTGCCATCACCATCGCATCTACCGTTGCCATGGCAAGGTCTCTCAGAGCCTCCTACACAGGCTAGACGAGAATGGTGGGAAAAGGACTTAGTAGAAAAGGTCACCATGACACACGACGGATGGAAGCGTGGACTTAGGACATGTAAATTTGCCTTACAGTTGCAGTCTGGTCCAAATGTTCCCTTGGGACAGCACACTTTGATAGTTTCAATACAAAACCAGTGATGCAGGTCCGGGTACTTTGCTTTCCTGAAACCAGCAAAGAAAACAGCTCACATTTACGTTGGGCAAAGCAGCTACCGCGTATATGAATTTCACAAGTCAAGTTCACTGAGGTTCAGGAGGTGCATACCAAACCCTCACCTCTTGAACCACCAGGTCTCGAAGTGCTCCTCGTGTTCTTCAACCATGTGGTTACACTCGAAGTTGCTGCTGTCACACAAGCCCTCCACGATCTCCACCAGGCGAATCTCACTGGAGAAACAGCGTTACGCGAGGGCGGCAGCCCAGGTGAACCATGTCAAACACACCGCAGGACACTGACGCGCATGCAGTCAAGACATGCAGTGTTGCGGAAAACAGAACCGCCTGGCCCTCACCTGGTCTCATATTTGGAGAGTTTCCTTTCTTCCCACGCAGTGTTTCCACCACCGAAGTTTTTATTTGCGGTTCTCTCGAACCCCTATAATGACAGACCGTCAAAACATTGAAATACACTATTAACATTTCAGTGACTCTAAAATCTGTCCTGCACGCCATGCTCAGACACCCGAAGCTATGTCCGTGCACACACCTGTTTTAAAGCTACAGACACGCCACATACCTTGTTAAAATTTTCAGTTATTTGTTTGCAAGTTGAACACAACGCTTTGACGTCCTTGGTGGTGCCATGTCCAATCGATAACATAAAAAGCAGGGAAAAAAGGAGATTGACTGTTTCAGAAAGCAGCATGTTCAAGAAGGCCAGCTGGATTCACTACAAAGCTCTATATGTCATAATGAAACTAGCTACTATTCTAAGAAAGAAAAAAAAAAGACCAAATAGACGTTAAGCTATCAGGCTGTAGTTAACAAACAGCCATCGGTAACGAAAAGAAGTAATCAGTAAACGACAATTATGCATGTAGATGGATATGCAGAGCTCTAAAGCTCCCATGCCGGTTTCAGGACTTCCGCGTAAGATCATTGTTACGATTGTGGCTTCTTGCGATTGGACGAGTGCGTCAATCAATCAACGCATTAACCAATGGAGAGTCGCCACGCGCGGGCCTTCGGTTTCAAACTCTATGAGTTTGGAGTCATTGACGCAGGTTTTTTCTTTCACTTATCTTAAAAGTCATCTCTAGTCTGGTCTGTTTTAAAACTCTCTTACGATATGGGATAAGATTAAAGAGAAGTAGCAGTCATACACCTAAATCCATCCTCAGCACGCTGTTTAAATGCTGCTGGTCACATATTTCTAAAAACATGTCACAATTATAGCACCACTCAAATGTTTGGACACACTTCACTGAATGTATGTTTTTAATAATAATAAGGGCATTTTAATCTAATGGACTGTGCTTAGGTTTGTTTATAAAACAAATATAATTTAACAAAGGTGTTAGCCTATATATGAATTCATATTGAACACACACACATGCACACACACATAGACTGAGAGAAAAGCATCGCTTGGTTGAGCATGGCTTGTTAAGAGAACACCAAAGTGTGTATTCTCACCAATGGGTGCAAAGCTGTTATCAAAGTATAGGATAGTTACTTTGAAGAATCTAAAATCTAAGATAGACAAAATTTGCTTATCACAGCATAATCACATATACAAAATATAACCACAGTTTTGGGTCCAAATCAGCAGGGATTCTATATATGCATTCAAAGTACTGACTTCAGCAAATTTACCACAGCAATATCAGACAGACAGATGACAAATAAACATGTATCAATAACACACTAAACAAATCTAAAATAAAAGTTTCAGTGTGGCTCAGGCCAGAAGAAATCAAAGGGGTTGAACTGGGCTCACACATACACATAAAATCCATTTGCACGCTGATTATTGACAGTGCCTAAATTGCTTTTATTTCCTAGATTTTCATGGTACAGTGTCATCGCATTAGATAAATCTGTTGCTTACTGCATATTTCCACAGAAGGCCTCTCTTTTAAAGTGCTGCTTCCCTGTCATCTCTAATCCTATCTCTCACATCATCAATGTGTTGCTTACTACCAATTATGTTCCACCTGCTCTGAAATGAGTAGCTGTCACCCCTGTTATTAAGAAACTGGGTCTTGACAGTTCAGCCATGGTGAATTGCAGACTTATATCAAATTTGCCATTTGTCTCCAAAGTCCTAGATAGAGTCATTGCCTCCCAGTTGCTTGACTTTCTAAATTCAATAATTCAATACTTCAATAATCTCTTTGAGACTTCAGGCTTCTGCCCCATCATAGCACTGAAACAGCTTTATATTCCTAATGATCTTCTCTGACTGCGGTTCTGCTGCCATTTTGCTATTACCTGACCTCACTGCAGCCTTCAACACAGTTAACCATAATATACTTATTACACAACTTTCAAATATCAGTTTTACAGACACTGTTGTGTCCTGGTTTAAATCTTATCTAACTAATAGGGCATCATAAATCAGACATCGCTCTTGTTAATCAGGGTATTCCCCAAGGATCTGTTTTCAGCCCTTTCCTTTTTATAATTTTTATTCTTCCCCTTGGTGATATTTTTTGTCGTAACAATCTCAAATTTCATTGTCATGCTGACGACAATCAAATTTATGTGAATATTAAGCTTTCAGATGCATTCGCTCCTCTTACTCTGACCTCATTTATTCTGGAATTATATTCCTTGCTATGTGTAATTTTTTTTTACAGCTTAATGCCCATAAGACTGATTATAGGTACTGATCCCATCATCACTTCATTTTCCAATTCTGCACTGGTTGTCGGTGACACTCCTTTAACCTCTGCGAGTAATCTTGATTTTTTTTTTATCCTCGTCTGTCATTTGAACTGGAAATTCAATCGCTGACTATGTCTGCATTTTTCTTTCTCTACAATATTACCCACCTTCAGTCCATGCAGCCTCTTAAAAACTCATAGTTCCTCATTCATGCATTCATTACCTCTAGGTTAGACCACTGCAATTCACTTTTCTGCGCTCTACCCTCTAAATTTATCTGCCTCCTTTAGCAAAATGTTACAGCCTGAGTCATGGTCCTCATTAAGAAATCTGCGCATATCGCTCCCATCCTTGAACAGCTGCACTGGTTGCCCATAGTTAAATGTGACAAATATAAAATTCTCCAACTAACTTTTAGAGCACTTTATGGTCTCACACCCTCATGTAATACAGAATTACTCCGTCTCTAAAATCCATCTCGCACATTAAGGTCCTCAGATACAGGTCTCTTTACTGTCCCCAGGTTTAGGCTGTCCACCACGGGTGAGGCCATTTAGTGTTGAGGCGCACTCTCTCTAACACTCTTCCTACACCTATTTGCTCCTACTCCTCTTTTTCTACCTTTAAAACTTTTCTTTTCTCTCAGTACTTCCACTCACCATCTATCATCACTTCTGACTGATCTTGGTCAGAACTATTTTGTTTTCTTTTTTTTTGTTTTTGTGCTTACTTTCTTATTTTGTAAAGCGATCTTGGGTTTTTGTGAAATGTGATAATGTAACCTGTTTATTATGATGATGATATTATTATTATTATTATTATTATTATTTCTAAATATCAAGGACGCTTATTTTGCAATGATTACATTCTAGGGACAAGCCACGTGAATAGTTTTTGACTCGCCTGACCGGCTCGTTGTACGCATGCGCAGATAACCATTCCCACGATGGCGCGGAAAAGCAGAATTCCGGAGCTTCCTCAGTTTTTTCTCATGACGTTCGTCGTTGTCGTACATTTAGTTGCGTGCCCATTTACCAAAGTTGAAGAGAGTTTTAATTTACAAGCAATTCATGACATCCTGTATCATAGACTTGACTTTGACAAGGTAAGCCAGTACAGCTTGTTTGCTTAACGGTTAACCTAACCAAGCTAAGATAGCTAACTAGCTACCTGCCCGACAGTAACTTTGCCTCACAAATTAGAGATACATTAGCTTAGTGGAATATCGCAACTCATATTGCAAATGTGTTTGTCAAGATGTGTGCGAAACTCTCCAAGTTTTTCTCTGGCTCGGCAACGTTAAAGATGACTCACTCTGGCCCGGAGAGACTAGCCGCAGGCGAACATCTCAGTATTGATCACTGCGCCTGTCCTGTCCGCAGTATGACCATCACCTGTTCACTGGCGTGGTGCCCCGCACATTCATCGGCCCGTTGTTTATATCCGCGCTTAGCGCACCAGTGGCTGCTTCACTGTCTTTCTTTGAAGCGTCGAAGTTTTGTTCTCAGATAACAGGTGTGTATATCGGTACGAAAAGCTATTGCGTTTTTTGAACAAATTTTGCTGATGCGCACATTGATGATATCGTGAATATTGTACGCCCCGCAGTGAGAGGTGTCCTGGGAGTGTGCCTGTGTCTCACTCTGTGGCACATGCAAAAAGAGGTACGGAGACAGTTTGGGTCTTTGGTCGCTGTCGTTTTTTGCCTCATCTGTACATCACAATTCCACCTAATGTTTTACAGTACAAGGACTCTCCCTAATGTGTTTGCTCTGCCTATAGGTATGTTACAAAAGCGTGAGTTCATTATGAGAATTAAATGTCTATTTATGTAGCACTAAACGTTTTTGTTGTGTATATTTGTTCATATACAAAAACAGTTTATTGAAGCTGAATTTGCATGCATCATCATTTCAAAGTAACATGCTTGATTTCTCAGTTCTGCTGGCATTCACATCCTGGCTGGCCCAACGGCAGGGCACGTTCATCTCTCTCTCTGCATTCGTCATCATTGTGTTCCGCTCTGAACTGTGCCTTCTGTTTGGACCCATGTTGCTGATGTCACTTAAATCCAGGAAACTGAGTATTGCAAAATTGCTTTATTATGCTGTACCTGCAGGGATTTTGTCACTGGGTAAGTGCTGTTTTGAACATGCTCACTGAGATTTTCTTGTTGACTTCACAAAATCAGCACAGAGCCCAGAGTTTCTGTCTCCGTAGGTCTCACTGTTGCAGTGGACTCTGTGCTCTGGAGAAAGCTGCTGTGGCCTGAAGGCCAGGTCCTCTGGTACAACACCATCTTGAATAAAAGCTCCAACTGGGGAATATCCTTTCGACCTTGTCAAAGTATAGCACTGCACATGAGCTGATGAACCATCGGTTACTCAGACAGCACTGTCTCAGCCTCTCTCTGTTCTTTGCTGTCTTTTCCTTAACTTCCTGTGCTCAGTAAACCTCTCCCTTTCTCTGGTACCTCTACTCTGCTGTCCCACGTGCCCTCGGTGCCACTGTCATCTTTGTCCCATTCGGGCTTCAGGACAGGCGTATGCGGCTGCTTCTGCTGCCTGTGCTGGGCTTCATCCTACTCTACTCCTTCCTTCCACACAAGGAACTCCGCTTCATCATCTATACCTTCCCCATCTTCAACCTGGTGGCAGCTCGGGGCTGTTCTTTCATGTGAGTTGAATCCAGTATGGCAGTGATGCTTGGCTACTGGTTTTATTATTGAAGGCTGTATAGGGATATAGCATTTTGATCATTATGGTTGTACTGTATGTTATTGTCCCACAGTCCTGGTCCTGGAGTGCCCTTATAGTTCACATTTTAATGTTTTCTTTAACAAGTTCACAGTTCAAGAAGAGATTATTAGCTTGTTAATTGAGTCAGGTTTGGGGGTGTGGGCTAGATGCACACTAAAATATGTAATGTGGTGGTCTGTTAGTGCCAGAATTGGGAAAAGATGTTTACATGTTTTGTGTTTTACATGAGCAGGAAGCCTAATCTTATTTTAAAATTTTTGTTTCAGTTTAAACAACTATCAGAAATCATGGATGTATAAAATTGGGTCTCTTGCTGTAGTGGGACATTTGGTGGCAAATGGTGTGTATTCAGGGCTCTCGTTATATGTTTCACATCACAACTACCCAGGAGGCAAAGCCTTACGGGAACTACACAGATTAGTGCCAGCCACTTCAGGTATGTTAATTTTTATTCCAACTGAAGGAATTGAGCAGTCAACTAGTAAAAAGTGATAATTTCAGATTTAATAAGGCAATTTTGTTTCTGCTAGATGTGTCCCTGCACATAGATGTACTTGCTGCACAGACAGGAGTCTCACGCTTTTTGGAATTGAATAGTAAATGGAGGTGAGTAACCATCAAAAATCTAAATAATATTTTGTGTTTCATATCTCATGCTTAGGACTGAACATGTGCTCCCCCCACCCACCCTATGTAATTTTCTAGATATGACAAGAGAGAAGATCTGGCACCTGGTGCTTTACTTATGAAGGAGTACTCACATATACTGATGGAGGCAAACACAACCCAGATATCACTACTAAGTGACTCTCACCAACCTTTGATCTTTATTCAGGGATACGAAAGCCTGGTACTCGATGTGTCCCAGTTTCCACCACTCGGTATTAAATTGAGCAATAAGCTGGTGATATTACAGAGACTGCGACATCTTAAGCCCAGCTGATGGACTAATGATTTCAAATGCATTGCAAAAAAAACCCAAAAAACAAACTGCTGTTGAACCAATATGGTTGTTTTGTGTAGATGGATAAAGGGTTCTGAAAGTTATGGAAGTGTTTTTTTTTTTTTTTTAAATGGACGCAAAGTAGAAATGTGCGGCTGAATCAACATGGCATTTTGTCTTGGAAGTGCAGTGCCATGCTGCACATATTCTCGACTCTCAAGAAAAACTGGTTTGTGGGCCATGTCTGCTTGCCTTTTGAGGCACCTGGGGTTGTGTAACGGCTTGGTCATCTGCTCACCACTTCCTTTTAAAGTAAAAATGTGCTATTGGTGTAGAACAGAATGCTTCCTGTGTAAGGATGTAAATACCTAGCACAGTGATTTTGTAAAATTAATTTAAATTTTAGCACTAATCAGTGGTTCTGTTTTTTTTTTTTTTTTGGAAAAATGCTTCTTTTGCACTGTGGCAAAATGGACCTGAGCATTTATTGCAGTGTTGCCTACAGTTTAAACATATAAATGCAAAAGCTACAGCAGAAACATGATTTTGCACATCAAAATGCTGAGTCCCTTACATATCTGCCAGTTCATCATGAGTATTACGCCACTATACTGAAAACATGTAAAAATATAGTATTAGAATCAGTTAACAAGGGTAAATCTTTTATTAAGAAATAACCACAAAAGTTGTATGGTTCCAGTTTGAATGCTTACTCTTTAGCAAATGATTGGAAATTATTATTTATAAAATGTACATTAACATTGACCCATAATTTAATCCCCCAGAAAAAGACTTGTGCTTCAGATATTCATTTTCAAACAGATTGTTCACCCTGAAGTTACAGCACTATGTTATATAATGTTAAGAAATTTTAACAAGTTCAAAACAAAGCTACTTCTAATGGACAGTACCGTAAGCCACAATATCACAATGTAAGGATTAAATTAAACATTAAAACATTTCAGTCACAGCATTTCTTTTTGGGCCATGTGTATGTAAAAACAAATAAACAAAAACAGTATTCAGCATCTGTTTCTATTTTACATAAATCATTGAGTCAAAAAACTGACATGGTTTGCACATCCGATAATATTTACAGCATTTTGACCTGAAGAAGTAGTTTATATAAGGCACAAGGAGAAAAGAACCCCCCCCCCCAAACAAATCTGGCCATAAAGAAGTGAACAGCAACACAACTCCTACAGCTAAGGACCCCCCTTCCTCCCTCCCTGAAAACACTTTTTACTGGGTACAAGACATAGTCCAGTTATCAAGTGTTGAACAGTAGTACACATACAAAGCATTTATTAACATTATATGCTCTGAATTCTGAATCTAAATATCAGTGTAAGATCTTAAAGGGCCATCTCAGAAGTGATTTGGTCCTTGGTCAAGGTTCATCAAAGTCTAAGAAACAACCTTGCACACATTAAAAATGTTCTCAGTATTGAAAATATACCAAAGGAAGATTGACCTTTAAAAACAAGAGTCCTTCAAGATTCTCCAACAATGGCCGGGACTGAGTCAGGGCACAATTCATGCTCGATGTGCTGAACAGAGTCTCTGCTGGTACAATGCTGGGTGGACATCCCACATAACGCACGGCTACTTTGGCAAGTTCAGGCCACAAGAACTTTTTGAGATTCCAATAATCCAAAGGATCACAGCTCTGGTCAAGTATGTCTTCTTCCAAATACTCCAGAACAGCAAGTTCTAATGACTTTGGTCTCTCTTCTTGCTTAATCTTATGCCTAATGTCATCCATCAGGGCCCACAGGTTGTCTTTGTTTGTGGTGGAGCTGTTAGATGAAGCTGGGCCCTCACTGTATCCATTAGACAATGGAGGTTTCATTTCTGTGGAGGTAGATATGGATACCTTCTCAAGTTCTTGTATGAGGTCTTGCTTACACTGCTCCGCTTCATCCTCAGTGAATAGTGAGGTCTTATAACGAGGGTCCAGCATGGTTGCCCATGTATAACGTGGGTCATGAAGTGTGGGAGACATTCTGGTCACCATGGCCTCTTTAAGATACTTAAGCATGTTGTCAATGCCCATAGTCTCATCAAAAAGCATGTCTATCTTGCGGTTGAGGATATGAATGAGTGGTATGACCTGGCCTAGGGTGGCAGTGCGATTGCTCATCTCCCTACAGGCTACCTCAAAGGGCTTCAGAGCATTGCAAACTGACTGCATCACCTCCCACTGGTCACAGCTTATAAGTTCCCTGAAATTGCACTCTAAAGACATTTCATCAATGGCTTTTTTTTGCTCAACTAATCTTTCGAGCATGAAATATGAGGTCTTCCATTTAGAGGGAACATCCTGGACCAGCTGATTTTCAGGCAAGTTATAAGCCTTTTGCAGTTCTACTAGCTTTTCCTTTGCTTTTGACGAACGATGTACTCGCTCACAGATCTTTCTTGCAATGCTTAGCAAGTTCTGCACCATCCTTTGACTCTTTATGGCTTCATTAACAATGAGGTCTATGTTGTGACCAAAACAATGCATGATGGTGTGACCACTGTCCTCCAGTGCACTTCCGATGGCTTGATTATCAGTTACAGTGAATCCAATCTTCAGGCCTGAGGAAGCAATCCAGGTGTCCCAAAGGTATTCAAGCTGCTTCTGTATGCTTAGCATGTTATAATCACAGTCTATTGGGGAGACACGAAGCAGTGCGGAGCAGTGGAAATCCTGGCCCTGAGGTCGGACACATGACTCGAACGTCACCCAGTGGGCCATGAGAGTCAGGTATTCACGGGTTTGGCTGCTTACCCATATACTTGTTGTGAAATGGATAATTCCACCCTCAGCCTCCTTCAGGTGTGTCAGAACAACTTCTTTAACGCTTTCATACATTTCTGGGATGGCGGTGCTGGTGAAGTACGAGGAAGAGGGTAGAGAATACTGGGGTTGGAGGTATTCCAGTAATCGATTTAGACCAATGTTCTCAACCACAGCTGATGGCTGAAGATCCAGTGCAAGCATTTCGGCAATAAGTTTGGTGATTTTTTTGGCAACTGGGTGGCAATCATCAAATTTCTCACTGCTTTCCTCATATGTAGAAGTGTCCATGAGCTCCTGTTTGACTTGAATTTCAGCAGATGACACATCACCTGAGATAGTACTATTATTTTCAAGTACATGTCCATGAAACCTCTGCATGTGCCTAAACAAACAACTAGTGCCTAAATTTGTTGTTTTTTTGCCCCTGCTTATCGTGCGGCTACAGTGCAAACAGACCACTTTTGTTGGGTCTGCTGAAGAAATGGAAAAGTGATTCCACAGCTTTGAAGTCTTCTTGCTAAAAATGGGTAAAGGGTGCTTCTTCTCAATAGCAGGACTGTCAGTTGCACTCACTGACATGTCCTCCTCTGCACTGAGAGTAGTATAGTGAGACTGAGGGGAAGCTGCTTTGTCATTTGTGCTTTTTTGGTTCTTGAGGACGTCCGGATGTCGTCTCATCAGATGCCGCATCAAACAGCTTGTGCCAAAGTCCCCACGTTTGCCACGACTGATGACACAAGGACAGTACCGACACAAAGCTTTGAGCTGGTCAATGGGTGAGACAATGAAGTGATGCCACACTTCTGATTTCACCCTTTTCATTATTTTTTTGTTTTGTTGGAAAACTGAGCTAGGATCTTGGGTTTGGCTCGGGCCTTCAGCTGACTCTTCTGTGGAGGATGACATGTTGCTTATGCTTTCACCTTTCAGCCCAAAAGACACATTGTGTGAAGGGTCTTGTCCAGATTGATATGTGGCATCATTCATCTCCTCTTTTAAATCCACATTTTCAATGTCATCAATGGGCACTTCATCTGATATGGTTTCAGGGGAGGATGAGGTACAGAGGGATTCTTTTTTTATCTCCACCGGGTCCTGCATTTGTGTGAGAGACAGTAGTGTTGGTGGTGTGGTATAAGGTGGTGGTATGGTTGAACCTTGTCCATTTTCCTCAATAACAATGTCTCGGTGGGCCCGCCACATATGGCGAATTAGACAGCTTGTTCCCAAGTCTTTCCCATTTTTACCCCGGCTAAACTCATTCATGCAGTGAATGCACACTGCTTTTGAGCTATCTGCAGGAGACAGATAGAAGTGTTTCCACACAGCTGATCGTCTTCGTGAACTTGAGCTCTTATGGGTTGATCCTGAGCAATCAGCCCCGACGTCCATGGCGTCATCATTATGGTTGCTAAAAGAATGTGGGGACAGGACAGTGCCAGGGTCAGCCTTGGCCATCTTTTCTACTTTTTGCTTGACCTTTTGTGATGCGTCTTTGGATGCTACATCTGTGACTTCTGCTAAGGAGGTGGACGGTGAGGTGTGATTGTTTAAATGGGGTTTCTTAATGCTAGCTGCCAGATCTCCATTATTTGGTGATTTAATGGGAGGTATTAAAGATGAGGCAGAATTGGATGAAGTATTTGAAGAATCGCTGTCTTGCAAAAGTACAGTGGGGTGAGCCCTTCTTACATGCCTCATTAAACAACTAGTGCTGAGGTCTTTCTCATTTTTACCCCGACTGAACTCTTTCATACAGTACATACAAATTGCTTTGGTACTATCGCGAGGCGATATAAAAAAATGGTTCCAAGCAGGAGACTTCTTTCTAGGATTAAGAGGATTTCTAATAGATGACAGAAGACTTTGTGTGACAGCATCCATTGCAACATCATAAAGAGTACTTGTGTAGCCACTCAATAAGTTACCATAATCATCATCATTGCTGCTTTTAGTGACAAAGGGACCTACAGCCCCATCAAAGGATAACTTTTCATCCTCTTGAGCACTTTCACCCGTTTCATTTGGTTCCTCTTTGATATGTACACTTGTTTCATTTGCTGAAATGTCCTTATCCGTTTCAGTGCTCTGGTTTTGATCTGAAATGGTTGGAGAATTTGGATAGGCCTGCTTATTGCAGGCTTCTGCTTCTGGACCATCTACTGAATGTCCATCAACCTGAGAAGATACATTATCCGGTGTCTCATTGAGGGACGAGGATATTGAAGACAAGTCTTTAGCCAGTGTATCTATGGGACAGTGAGAGGATTTTGCATCTGGAATAGCATGCGGGGTAATGCTATATGATTTAAATACATAACCATCTTGCCCCTCAATTTTCAAACATGTTCCTTTGGCCTCTTTTCTCTTGTCACTCTCCACAGAACCATTATGTTCCAGGTGCACATTAGCAGTCTTTTGAGAGATGCCTTCCTCTCCGTCCATTGTAGCAGACCGAGTTTCTGCTAAGAATCAAACTTTCTCTAATGAAAGCAACTTGTCAAGTGTTGAAGTGTCATTGGCGTGGCTGTCTCTTCTATCTTCCAGCAGAACGTTTATATAAGCATGTTATTTTTCAAATCCGGCTGAGAAAGACGTACCCAACTTGTCCATCTAGGAAAGTACAAGAAACTTTTTCCACTTTCTTGAATCTGAATATGAGAGAAGAAAGGGGGGGGGGGGGAGAATGCTTTTACTAAAAGACAAATGCAGTCAAGTTCAAATTTGGTTTAATGAAACTGATTGCACTAATACAGATATTGTTCAAAACATTGTATTTAAAAAAAAGAGCAAATTGGTGTCAGATATACAGACAAATAAATTACTAAAAAATGTGTATCAAGTTATTTTATTACTTAGGGAACCAGTTATCATATATAATTAGATATAATACTGACCAAAAGCCATTTAATGAGACTCGATAAAACGATCTTACGCATGTATCGCTCATTCACACATTTTATATATAAATAAAGTGTATGCGTATTAATTATATATATATAAAATGATAAAAACCGTGTGATTATCGTGATGTGTACTTTGCACCCTCCAATGTGTTGCACTTGACAGATCCATGTTCTGTTTGCTACTCAATCCGGAACTGAATTAGGCTACACATTTGAGTCGCGTCGCTATCGTTTTTGCTCAAATTTAATCGCACAAACACAAACAACAAAGCCCGTAGAGTAAAAGGCAAACAGCACAATCTGGTACTTTGTGAAAGCATGTTAAATATCTAGATTAAATAAAGGCTTTTAATGTAATAATTATGTCCGGAAAATGGGGTAACGCTAGGTGGCCATATAACTTATATGCCTCTACAGCTACCACTGGAATCCCTCAATATTCATAAATCCCGTCGTTTTAAAGCTATCCAGCACTCACCCAGCTAAGATAGCAGGCAAGGTTAACTTTTCCGGGTTGTCAGTTCCTCTCTAACCGTTCAGTCTGGCCCAGTCACTTAATAGCGCGTCTAAAACAACTGCCGTTTCCACCCAGACAATAAGTGCGACAAAGCTTTTACCCCGAACGCAGGGTAAATAATTAGACCACGCAAGTCAGCCAGCCACCTTCCCTATCCACGCACATTTCACGTACTACACCGCGAATAAACATCACGCCACAGTGTCACCTGATTGACAAATAATTTGCCACGAGTGCGTTTTGCAAGCGAAACCGAACAAGTTCCCGACAAACACGAAGTTCGTAACCCACGGGACGGTTTACACGTCTTGCCAGCGAGCTAGCCTGCTAGCTATAGCCATTTACCAGGCGCGGACAAAAACAGGAACACACTTCACCTATCCGAGCTTCCTCGCTAATAACGCTGGCCACCCTACTGTCACATGGACTCAGCACTGAGACAGGCAACTAAAGCAGAGCGCACTTCGCACCAGATGACGTCTGAAGTCTTCAAATTAGGTAAAGTGACTAGGGGTGGTTAGTAAGTACCCAGTAATAAAGTCCCTTCCCCGCATTTAGGCCACAGTACGGAGCACAACCTGGCGAGGCAGAACCAGATCCTGGTGGTAGAACCAGCCGGAGAACTGGATCTAACCAAACCCACAGACGTCTTTCGTTACGACGGTTCAAAGTGTTCGAAGCGAGAAATAAAAGTCGCATACCTTAAGTCATCCGTGTGCGTTTCAATCCGTTTCAGTGAATAAACAGTTAAATAAACACATATGATTGATCCAAGGGGCAATTATTTCGTCGCTTTGTCTCCAGTGCGGGTAACACTCAGCAGTTGTAGCTCCACTCAGCGTCGGACGGAAGGAACATGCTTTTATGATGTCATAGGGTATTGGGGCTTTCAACATGGCGGCAAGGGGTAAGAAAAATAAAACAAAACTCGTTGTCGGGATTAAATTACGGGACTGCTGAGGTCATGCGGCCTCATTAGTTGCATAAACGTTCATGCACCCCCCCGTCCCCAAAAAAATATATACGCAATGTCTTCATAATTACAGCGACAAATTATTTGGGGAAGATATATATATATATATATATATATATATATATATATATATATATATATATATATATATACACACACACACACACACACACACCAGTCTTATCATGTTAGTAAACTAAACATACGGGGTTTCTTGACCTGGGGGTCTCTCTCAGGGGCACCAAGGCGCCATCAGGGGTGGGGCAAAGAGGGACCTTTTTGCTATTTAAATATAGGCTTTCATAGTCATTTGCATAGACTGCCAGAAGCAGCATATGGGATAAATAAATATGGATTTACGTAATAACAGCTGCAGCAACAGCAACAGCAACAAAACCAAATTATTATTATTAATATTATTAAAATTCTTCATATTAGTAGTAGTTGCTGTAGTAATAGTAGTGATAATATACTTAATAGTAATGATAGTAGGAACAACAATCACCATTAACTTATTATTATTGTTGCCGCTGTTGTTCAAAATTGCCGTGATACTTATTACATCAGGCAGAGGTAGGATTTTTCTGTGCCCTGTGTACACCCAAGCTTTCTTTAACGTAATATTAAACCTAATAACAATATAAGGTTGAGCATAGTCCTGCGAGCACTTTTTTACTACGCCATATCTGTATCAATTTGAATGAATACAGGTCTACGACTACAAGGACCTCGGAAGTGCGGGGCGAGAGTGAACGAATCATGGCTACAATGTTGCAGTTCCTCTTCACCCGGAACGTCATGACGTTGTGCGTAGCGCTTGGGACGTTCTGTAGTAGCCGTCCGCATTGTTGTGGGGGGAAGGCGAAGCTTGCAGCAGCTGCTTGTCGTTATAGGGAAGAGGATATTCCTGCCTTTGAATGTCCTTTAAACCTAGTTTTCCCCCTGCTGAATACGCGTAAAGATTACAGACTTGGGGGGGGCCGGTGTGGATAGTTGTTCACATAATTCAAATTCATCAATATAAAGCTAAAACTGCGCCCTTTGGATGCGAACATTGCGTACGGAATTACAGCCGCTGAGCAGGCCGTATCGCCATTGCTTCCAAGAGCTGCCTCTGTCTTCGGGCAAAAGCATCGTGACTCTGAGGTACTGTGTTATGAAAAGAATGACTGCAATTCAAGCATTAGTGGTCGATGCAAAGTGCGTAGAGGCGTATGACAAGCAGGTCCGTGTGCTGTTGTGAAACGTCTTTAAAGGTCTCTAGCAATCTGTGCCTTTTTTGGTAGGACGCCATTTGCCATGTTAGTTTGTTATTGTGAGCTGTCCCGGTAGATTGGGCTACTGATCGCGGTGTTCGTTCTGCCCTCGCTTGCTCTCACATGATCGATACAGAGAAAAAGCACCGCAATGTGAACTAACAGCCTCTTAAGCTAAATACGGTTTCAGGTTTGTAGTAGTATTTCCTCGCCACCACCACAGCACCCACTTGGGGGTAAGGGGAAAGTGCAAAGAACTGTCATTTGAATTACATATTTCTGCGGTGCATTCTCTGTCGAATGCTCATGTCATCTAGCTATTGAACGTGTTATCCCCGTTTCATGTTGTGTACATGGATATTTATGTGAAGGTTATTGCTAATAAGCTCATGCTAACGGACTGTGACATCTGTTCATTTTTATATACTCTGCAGCTTCAAACTGAGTGTCTAAAATTAATTACTGACTTTTGTGAAGATTAGTCAAGCGGAGGTCTGCATTTGCTGTGTGTTATGATTTTCATAAACTGTCAACAGGTTTATTTTTGTCTAATTGGAGAACTACAGCATAACTTGTGCTAATAGTATATTCAGTGGAATTAGCAGCTTTGCCCTTTTCTGACTTTTCAAGGATTTTTGCTCAGTGCTTATCAAAACAGTGAAGTGTGCTGCAGGCATTTGATAAGGATAAGCACTGGTTTCTCATGACAGGATGTTATCAAGCAGTCCGCATACCCCTCAGCTTCTGTCAACACACTGTCTCTGACAGCAGGGAAAGCCTGGGAAAGTCTCTCATAGACTTCCAAACTCTGTGGATATACCTCAGATTGGCTTTTGTCTTACCTATTGATATTACATTTATTTACAACAAAGGTTTTATTGACAAAAGCCATGCAAGACATGTCATTTAGAAAATATACATTTAAATCAGTCACATTCCCTATACATATGTGGAATGTGTGATATTGCATACTGTGTCAAAGTTACACTGTAGCTTCTTGTAATATTATGGGAATCATCATACTGCTCTGTGATTAATACTGGTCAGTTCTAATACCATTCTTTGTCGTTCTGAAGCTTTTTGAGGGTCCACAATGAGGAAGAAAGCACGGCATCAGAAGGTACAGACGCTGCATCGGCCACCCTCCCCCATCAAACCTTCGGCCAACAGGGAGACCCTCACCTATGCACAGGCACAGCGCATGGTGGAGCTGGAGGTCGATGGCCGCATGCACCGCATCAGCATCTTCGACAAGCTTGAGGTCATCACTGAAGATGACCCCACGGCCCAGGAGATCATGGAGTGCACCAGCAATAAGGAGAATACAGACAAGCCTCAGCAGGCCCCCCTGAGGTCGGCACGGCTCAAGAACAGCCAGCAGAAAAAGAATGCAGCCCTCATCGCACAAGGGGCTCAGGCCCCGACCTGTGTCCTCCCCGAGCCCAGGTTCCGCACTGTGGAGTACAATTTACCGGCTGTCCCGCGAAGGCCTCCGACGTACTACAAGTACGAGGAGAAGACCTTGGAGGAGCTTGATGAGGAGGTGGAGTATGACATGGATGAGGAGGACTATGCTTGGCTGGACCTGGTCAATGAAAAGAGAAGGAGCGAGGGCTTTAGCCAGGTCTCCCCCAATGTCTTTGAGTTCCTTGTGGACCGTTTCGAAAAGGAGTCGTTCTTGGAGAGTCAGGGCCGGCAGGACCCTCACTCACTGGTGGACGAGGACGCAGTGTGCTGCATCTGCATGGACGGCGAGTGCCAGGACAGCAACGCCATCCTCTTCTGTGACATGTGCAATCTGGCTGTGCACCAGGAGTGCTATGGAGTTCCCTACATTCCCGAGGGCCAGTGGCTCTGCCGACACTGCCTGCAGTGCCCCACCAAGCCCGCTGACTGCATCCTCTGCCCCAACCGGGGTGGTGCCATGAAGAAGACGGAGGACGACCGCTGGGGACATGTGGTCTGTGCCTTGTGGGTGCCCGAAGTGGGCTTCTCCAACACGGTCTTCATCGAGCCCATTGATGGCGTGGCAAACATCCCTCCTGCCCGCTGGAAGCTCACCTGCTACCTCTGCAAGGAGAAAGGCGTTGGAGCCTGCATCCAGTGCCACAAGGCCAACTGCTACACGGCCTTCCATGTCAGCTGCGCGCAGAAGGCTGGCCTCTTCATGAAAATGGAGCCTGTCAAAGATGTGACCGAGTTGGGCACACCAACCTTCACAGTGAAGAAGACTGCGTACTGTGGGGCACACTCCCCCAACGGCTCCGTCAGAAGGCCCCTCACCATATACGACAATGCCAGGAATAAAACCAAAAATGGACTTTGTCAGACACTGAAGAGAAGTAGCAGCAGAAAAAGGCTAAAAGAGAAGAAGAAGAGCAAGAAGACTTCAGAGCCGGTGGCAGTAGTCCCACCATCTGGTCCTAGTTTTCCGTCACATAGGTAAGCATTAGAGGAGCTGGAGGGTGAATAGACATCTAGACTGATGTATGGAGCTTAATTAAGAAAGATTCAGGCGTGAATGTGACGGCTTTGTTGTGGTGAAGTAAAAGGATGGCTTCACACTGGTGCATTTTTTTTTTGTTACTACATTGGAAACTCCTTACACGATAGGCAGAGTTAAATGGCAGTGCCAAGCTGTGAACTGAACACAGAACACAAATGTCTTTCTCTAATTGCTTCATGTATCCCACAGGTTAAACACCGTCCTTAATCAAGTTTCTCTCCAGAGGAAGAAGGTTTTTGTCGAGCTGGTCTTGAACTACTGGACCTTGAAGAGACAATCAAGGAACGGTCTGCCTCTGATCCGGCGGCTCCACTCCAGCCTACAGTCCCAGAAAACCACAAAGCCTGTAAGTCAGCCCTGCCGAGTCCACTGAGGTCCTCGACTTGAACGAGGTTCTACAGGGTTCCTGCATAACCTCTGCTTGGCGGTTCATTCTTCCAGAAGCACAATGAGGAGGAGAGTCGTGCGCTGAAGGAGCAGCTGAAGGAGTGGCATCGTCTGAGACACGACCTCGAGAGAGCCCGCCTGCTGCTGGAGCTCATCAGGAAAAGAGAGAAGCTCAAAAGAGAGGAGGTAATGGCCTCGCTCATGATCTTGGGGCTGTTGCTCTGATGACAAGCCTGTGAAAAGAGCTTGTGAAAAGGCCACCTCATGCTTGGTTGGATGCTGGATCAGTCCAATGAATTCCTCAAAGTTCTTGCTGAAGGAGAGACGTAAATACCAACATTTGAGACCACCGAGAGGAGGGCTCTCAGTTTACTAAGAGAGCACTGAAAGGACCTTGCTCCTCATCGTTTAAGATCACCAAGGGCCTAGTTTTATAGACTTACCATGGACATTAAAGCTTTAAAATGTGTGTTAGAAAGATGATGACCCCCCCTATTTCTTGGTCTGTTTGCAGATGAAGCTACAGCAGTCAATCCTGGAACTGCAGCTCACCCCATTTACCATTTTACTGAGGACTGTGTTAGACCAGTTGCAAGAGAAGGACCAAGCAAAGATATTTGCACAGCCTGTGAGCATTGAAGAGGTGAGTGTTAAAGTGTAACCACTGTACCGCAGTCTTAAGATTTGTACTGCTTTGTTCTCTTGGTTACATCGATGGAAACAAAACGTAGTCTTTTGTTGCTTCTAGAGCAGTGAAGTATTAACAGTGTGCATGCTGCCTTAAGGTTCCCGATTACCTGGACCATATCGAGCACCCCATGGATTTTTCTGCCATGAGGAAGCGTATAGATGCCCAGTACTACAAGAACCTGGAGGAGTTTGAGGCTGATTTCAACCTCATCATCACAAACTGCATGACATACAATGCCAAGGACACGTATTTCTACCGGGCTGCGGTGAGGCTGAGGGATCAGGGCGGGGCCCTGCTCAGGAAGACACGCCGCCATGTGGAGCACATCGGCTTCGAGCCCGACAGCGGCACGCACACTCCTGAACTGCCCAATACTGTAGCATCTGCTCCCTTCTCCTGGGAAGATGGTACTGAAACATAAACAATTGCTTTAAAAAAAAAGTTATTTTTTTTACAATGCATAAAAAAAGTTTTACATTGCTTAGATAGTACACTTTTATTCAGGGGAAAACATGTTTTTAACACGTGTCTTTATATTCTTTCCGTCAGTGGACCGGCTGCTGGTCCCAGCCAATCGGCAGCACATGTCCCTCGATGATCAGCTGAAGGAGCTCCTGGAGAAGCTGGACCTGACCACGGCCATGAAGTCCAGCCCATCGCGCAGCAAACGCCTCAAGCTGTTGAAGAAGGCCATCAGCGATGTGCGGATGGAGATGAGTCTGAGGAACGTGCTTGCTCCCACCCCTGGCCTGAGGAGGCTGGCAGCTGAACTCGGCTCAGCTGAGGAAGGTCCGTTCCGGTTGGGCCACTTGCGCTTAATCCTCACCCAGTTGAACGTGACGAGGCTTTGGGTCTCATTGATCAGCAGTCTCTGGAGAGGCATCCACAGTGTTTCACAGAGCAATCAGAAGTTTTTTTATAGACTCATTTTGTGGCAAGTTTTAGACAAGTGGTGCTTGAACCTCACATTCCAATGGTTATGGAAAGTGCTTGATAAAACCACAGCTTGCCAGACATGTGGGCTCACGATGAAAACCAAACAGAAAGTGTGTGTGTGTGTGTGTGTGTGTGTGTGTGTGTGTGTGTGTGTGTGTGTGTGTGTGTGTGTGTGTGTGTGTGTGTGTGTGTGTGTGTGTGTGTGTGTGTGTGTGTTCGTGTGTTCGTGTGTTCGTTTCCATATAAGGTAGGCAAGCCTTTTTAGAAGTTGAGAATAGTAGTTGCATGTGATTTGAGATGAAAGATTATGTTCTGTAAAGAATGCAGACACACAAACAGGCTTCCTCCATGGTCATCCATGATGCTAAATGTACCAGCTGGTTCCTGACAGCAACATGCTGGCCTTGCTGTCAAATGGTAGATAACAATGATGATTTATTCATACTACAACGGCTGCTTATGTGTAGATCCTATAATCATTAACGTTTGTGACAAAATCTTCCTGCATCAGTTGCCAGTTCTCAGAATCCAACCTTTTGTCATTTTGTAGGCGACAGATCAGCTCCTCCAAAGCTGGAGCCCTCGGACTGTCACCCCCCGCTGGCTGACGTGGACAGCCCTTGTGAGCCCCCCACGCTGAAGCCTATTGAGCCCAGCGCAGAGCAGCCCCGGCCAGGCAAGCCTGATGAGCCCAAAGACTGCCTCCCAGCCCCCAGGGAGACCCTCAATGGACACTCCCGTGACCGGCTGCTTCTCGACGGCGGTGACGTCAGCGTGGTGGCCACGCCGACCCTGGCCGAGCGCCCTGCTCCGGTAAACAGGCGGACGTCAGTGCTTTTCCGTAAGTCCAAAAGCGTGAGCCCGCAGAAGGCCGCAAGAGGCGGGGGCGCCCAGGCGGAGTGTCCCGAGCTGGGTGCCAAGAGCTTCCTGTCTGTGGTGATCCCCCGCCTGGAGACCCTGCTCCACACCAGGAAGAGAACCCGGAGTGCCAGCCAGGGCAGCGAGGAGGAAGAGGAGTTGCCCATCAAGTGCCCCGACACTGGTACTGCACGTAGGAGTGCAGCAGTCACAGCAGGACTGAAGTGACTAGATGTTACATAGATCAGAGGCATTCAAATCTGGACCTCCTTGTGATCTGTAGTGGTTGGTGTATCTGCTTGGCCACTTAATCACACCAGACTCCTCGGTAAAGGGAGGGTGGGGATTCTGTAGGAGGTGGAGCTTGAAAAATTGAAGATTTGAATACCATTGAAATAGATTAAGGAGCAGTATGAGTGTTTCGATATACTTGGTGCAAAAAAAGAGGCCAGAGCTAGTCTGATGCTTAAAAGAGAGGAATGAGACAGGGAAACGAACATCAAACTGAAGCATAGGCCTTAGACTTGCTCTTAACACTAGCCTGCATGTAGACTACAGTTTCCCCTCAGGCAGACTCCACTATGCTCACTACAGGTTTTTATTCTGCATGTTGACTCTTTCTTTCTTGCTCTCTCTCTCTCTGTCTCTTCCCCTCTTAGGCCTGTCAAATGGTTTTGTTCTGGAGCAGCAGACGGAGTTGAGTCCCAGCAGGCAGCAGGAGCCTCGCCGCAGGTGTGCCTCTGAATCCAGCATCTCGTCCAGCGGCAGCCTGCTGGGTACCTCCAGGTACAGAGACACACACACACACACACACACACACACACAGTGATACACAGAATTCTCTATTTCCTGTACTTAAGTACTGAGAGAGACTGTGCTCATGTAGTTATTGTAGGGCACAAGCAAACCTCTCAGGGTTCTGACATGCCATTCCCTGGTGTGTCGTCTTCTCAGGCTCAGTTTTCAACCAAACATGTGCCGAAAATCTTCAGTGTGCCTCGCCTCATAAATATGTAGTGTACCAGTGTCCTTTATACACTAAGTACAAGGGATTAAAGAGATCACAGGTCTCACTTTTGATGCTTATAATAAACTTTGTTCTCTGCCAGTTATTTAGATTTACAATGACCAGCAGTAGTTTGATTAACATTAATGAATGGCCACATGTTTTGCAGTCAGGAGTACGGTACTTTGGTGCACCCAGTCTTTAAAAGTCTTATTCTGCTGTCATAAAACTCAAGGGAAGCATGTTGTTCAGGGCCGCATCCCAGTTTGCATGCTGCGCACAGCCTAGCGGCAGGCACCCTCCGCAATAAAGACAGCCAGCCCAGTTGAGCGGCTGTGTTCCATTTAAATAAGCCCCTACCCGCATTCTCCAATTAGCTTTTCCTTCAGCCTGAAAGCTGCTTTATCCGCGAGCTTTTTATGTTGCCCTCTTTCAAGCAGATGTTTCAATTTGTGATGATATTCCGGAGACAGCGTGTGTGATATGTTGAATTTTGAATCAGATCATTTTAATCTCGGAAAATGGAAAGAAAGGATTGCATAAATTTTCCCAACAAACAAATGACTTATTCGCAGATCTGTCACGACTGGTTCTGGATACCGAAAAGTCAGTTCCTGCAAGACTCTTGCCAAGCCATATTAGTGCTACTGAGCAGTAAGGCGTGGGGAAAAAAATCAGTCCCCTTGTTCAGGGATAGAATTTACATCATAATTTGTGTGTGTGTCAGTTTTTGGTTATGTAAAAAGTTGTTTCTTAGATGAGAAACTGGTAGCCCAGAACAAAAAGGTTTTTCCTGTAAACCTTGTTAATTTAAAGTGACATGGCTCCTTGACACACACACACACACACACAGAGAGAGAGAGAGAGAGAGAGAGAGAGAGAGAGAGAGGTTCAAACTCTGGCCGTCCTTCTCAAAACTAGACAGCAATGCCAGGTGCCTTCGTCTGGCAACTTGAACGTCTGCTAATGCATCAAACCCACAAAACACTCAGTTAATCTCCATTAAGGAAGCTGCCATTTTTTTTGACCGCGTAAGGGCCGGCAGTCCCCAGAGATGTCCACCTCCCTCATCACACTGACAGGAGGAGCCGTGTTCCACAAGCATGCGCCAGCAGTTAACTTGCTGGCATTCTTAACTTTGAAAAATAAGGTAAACACCTAGTTCTGATTATTTTGTAGTGGAATGAACTTGGCAAACATGGCAGTGCACAGAACCCTATGCACGCTGTCTATTTCCCCAAGATGACAAAAATTTTAAAACTTGGAAATCCTGGGCTCTAGTGCTCAGTAATCCTTTGTAAAACTGATCAATTTGGAAGGTTTTGGTAAGAGCTCATGGTCTTGCACTACAATTTTCCTTCCAGTTTGTGTATAATTTTTAGAGAGGATAAAATGCAGCTTTAGAGGCAGTGTTGTGGTCATTATCAGGAATTGAAACACTAAACAGGTAGTAGAGGTGCATGGGGTTGTGTGTTATAGTGTGCTCTCATGCAAAACAGGAAGTGAAGAAATATTTGTGGAAAAAACATACTTTTGGTATTGAATTCAAGATTCATGTTGAATAAAAAAGCTGCTTTAACATTTCTTCAAATATGCAAGTGAATACATCTGAAATATAGAGAAGTAAGACAGAAATATCAAACATTCACTTCACGGTGGATGCTTTAAAAGTGATGAAGAAGGAAATATTAAAGCGCAAAACTTGTACTGTAATGCGTGCACTGCCTTTTGAACTAGGAGACTGCAAACTAAATCCAGCTTGTTATATCTGTGATTGCCTTCAGCTTTCTAAAGGCCTTCTGTTCGTCTGTGTCGTTTCTTCCATTTTCCATTTCTCTCTCCTTAACTACATTGTACCCAAAGTCTTGTTTGTGGACTGTGCAATGCTTTGTACTGCATATATCTTTCTAATTGTTTCAAAGCTGACCTTTTGAGAACTGTTTATTATTTCACATTCACTCCGCTCCTTTTCAGTCTGCCTCATTATGCAGCAGTGCCTGGTGGGTGGAGTCAAACAAACAGATGCTAGTTTTCTATTTGGTATGGGTCCAAGAGAATGATATCTCTACTGTATGCCCTTTCATGGGAGAACACGGAGCTCATTAAGGTCTTAGTACATTCCTTAGTACACTTTGATCTGTGATTAGTGTCATGCATCCTGTGAACAGTCCTTTTCCTTCATAATGATTTTGCTCAGGCTAAAAGCCTAAGCTTACTGATGACTACAGGACTGCTCATTTTGGCTGTAATATGTTGTTATGACCATAGACTGAAAAGTGCTTAATGGTGGTTGGATTTTTTAAAAACTCTACCACATTTTTAAAAAAATTGCTTGTTTTTCTTTGCCTAGAAAAAAAAACCTGGATCTGAAACATTTAATGCTAATCTGCAAGATATGAAATGTGTTCATTACAGTTTTATGCATTTATTAGCCTGGTCTCCTTGAATTTACTAAGCATCATCAGTTACTGAAAGTCTTAATAGATCATAAAACGTAACCAATCAGCCAAACTGTTGTCTATCTGTACTGCTCAGGAGCTTATGCTATGGCCTCCCTTTGGGTGTGTGTGGGTGTGTGTGGGTGTGTGTGGGTGTGTGTGGGGGTGTGTGTGGGGGTGTGTGTGGGGGTGTGTGGGGGTGTGTGGGGGTGTGTGTGTGTGTGTGTGTGTGTTGGGGGGGTGTACCTAAACCCCCACCGTGCTGACAGTGAGCCTTTCTTCAACAGTGCACCACTGAGCTTTCCGAAGTGCGGGAAGGGAAAGCCGGCCCTCGTGCGGAGGAGCACCACAGACGACAAAAGCGAGCTCATCGCTTGCATCGAGAACGGGAACTTCGCCAAAGCTGCTCGTCTTGCTGCCGGTGACTAGAGGGCGGGAGGTCGGGAGGCGGGAGGGCGGGAGGTCGACTGAGGCACGTCTAGCGGCGAGCATGCCAGTTCTTTTAATCAACGATTCTGTTATGCTTTGAGCAGTAGTTGGACACCCCCACAGACCTTCCGCTGACGGAAGGCTTCAGGCTGTGTTTGACCGCATTAGCAGCTCATTAGCAGTGCAGCCATCCAGAGCTATAAACTATCTTCTTGTTTTTTCAGATAGCAACTCTGGCCAGCAAAACTAAAGACTCAACTGCATAATGTTAATAGATTTACATTTCAGTTACATTTTAAAAATGACATTACATTTACTGCTTTTGAATTTAAACCTAACTTCACTGGAAGCCTGTCGGCTTTTATCTGGAAGGGGCAGCTGGATTGAACTGTTGTCTGCATCTTGTTTTGAAATCCAAACGTACTGTGTGGTTTTTGAGGCGGTGTGTCGTGTTCTGCTCTGCCACTCTAAGCATGGCTTTGGAAGTGTTCTGCTCTGTTTGCGGTGAACCCCTCATAACCTTGTTGTCGTTATTCCTGCTTCCATAGAAGTTGGCAACAGCAATATTTGGATGCCTGCTAGTGCTGCAACAGTTGTTCTGGAACCTCTAAAACTAGTTTGGGCAAAATGTAGCGGATATCCCTCCTACCCTGCCTTGGTGAGTGTGAGCATGCATGCTTGTGTGGAAAACTGACTGCACCTCCAAGTTTCTCTCATTCTCCATGCTCCCACCCCCCACCCCCACCACCCATCCAGGAAACCTCCTGAGTGGTAGTACACCAGAACACACACACAGACATGTGGTTGCCCATGCCCTAAAGAAATGAATGCACTATGGTTATTTTGTGTTAAAGTCAAAGTGCATGTATAGAGAATATGGCTTGTTTGTAAACATGAGTACATTTGGGGAGGAATTTGGGCATTTTGTTTATCCACTAGGTGGCAGTGTTCTACCTCCTAGTGTTTTAATGGCTTCATTTGGTTTTATTTTATTTTTCATGGTTAATAATAAACCCTCATTCTATTAATGGACTCTGGCCATTTGTGCCCCTATAGCTGTCAGCCCTTGCATGGACCCTCTCCAGATTTCACGCCTCAGGCCCATAACCTGCATGTCATTGCTTCTTATAGATAATCGACCCCCACATGCCTCGTGTGGGCTGCCACCACAATGGCGAGTCCATTCCGATCCCCCCTCTCGACGTGCTCCGGATCGGGGAACAGATGCAGTACAAGTCGGAAGAAAAGCTCTTCCTTGTCCTCTTCTTCGACAACAAGCGCAGCTGGTGAGGTTTAAAGGGCCAGCAGCCTCACTCAGCCCTTTAGCCTGTTCATGCTGTTCGTTTTCTGCACTAAAGATAAGAATGATGGAGATCCACATGTAATGGAATGAGAGAATGGTGTTTTTTGTTTTTTTAAGGGGCCTCTGTCTTTCTGTGGTTTTAAAAAAAAAAAAATAAATGCAATTTTTGCAACAATAATATTCTGTATCTCTAGGCAATGGCTACCTAAATCCAAAATGGTTCCTCTTGGGATTGACAAGACCATCGACAAGATCAAGATGATGGAGGGCCGCACCTCGGGCGTGCGAAAGGCCGTACAGATCGCCTTCGCCCGGGCCATGAACCACCTGAGCCGCGTGCAGGACGAGCCCGCCAGCGACCTCAGTGACATCGACTGACCTGCTTCGAGCACCGCCGGCCACCCTGGGTGACTGGAAAGTCCTTTAGTGTTTGTCACCGCAGGACGCCACTTGCTCAGCAGTGCCTGGGCTAGGCCCCAACCCCCTCCGCCCTCCCCGGCTGCCTGGTCGAGTGCCTGCTGCCGCTCCGCCCCACCCTCCCAGTGGTGAGTGGGCTGCACTGGCCCCTCCCACTCTGACCACCACGCAGGGGAGTTCCGTCACCTCACCAAACAGTGCAAACTCCACTATCATCTGCCCACTCCATGTCCTTCATTCCACCTGACGTTTTCACCTCCACTCGTGAAAGTGCTCCTCTATTTAATGAACTCTGTATATAGCTGTAAATGGACCCATGCTAACTTAAGTAGTTACCGCTGTGGGTTCTGTATATACATTTTTCTAGTTGTATTTATACTTTTGTTGGGGTGGGGGAACATAAGCATACCAGGGCCTTCCTCACTGATGCAGGAAGAAGTTAATCATGTGAAACTAAAAGCAGGAATGGAACACATAATGTGAGATTATTTTCTTTTTTGTATCATCATTTAAATTATTGAAGTTTATATGCATAAACTTCCTTTTAGTATTAAATGTTTTTTGTAACCAGTAATGTTTTTATAACAGTTTTAGCCTATTTTGTTCTGATTATATTTATATAACTAAATATATATATATATATATATATATATATATATATATATATATATATATGTATATATGTATATATATGTATATATGTATATATATGTATATATATATATATGTATATATTATATATATATATATATATATATTCTTCAGATGCTTACACAATGTCCTGTTGTTATGGAAACTGAAAATGCGCTGTTATCATGAAACCAAAAGAAAAAGAGTTGCTGCCCAGACATTTCTTTTTTTTCTCCTTTTTATTTTGTATTTGTGTTATTTTTTGTTGTGTCTAAGCTCTATTTTTATTTTTTACATGATGCTTTGTGCTTTTGGGACCGTCATTGTAAAATGATGTGCCTGGGTTAATTTATTGTGAAGAAAAAAAATATCTGCATTACTTTATATATAAAATGGGAAAGTAAGAATGAAAGGTCATTACTTGGTTCTGGCACATTCAGGTGGATCTTTATCGGTTGCCTTTTTATAAATACTGTTAAATATGACTGTTTAATGAAATATTTCATTACATTCATTTAGTTGTACTCTGGGTAGCAAAGGGTAGATGTTTGGATACATTTTTATATATAGATTTTGTTTTTATTTGATAACTATGGTTGCTGGGATTTTTAATAGATACACTGATATTAAAACATGAAAAAATGAAGCACAATGTAGTCTTGGGTTCTTTTTATTTACCCGCATTTGTTCTTGTTTGCTTAATTATCACGGCAATATTATTTGTCATACACAAGAGGATATTCTGTCATTTTCCACTGGATGGCACTGTGGTTCCATGAATGTAAAACATCGTACAACGGGGTAAAAAATCCAGCGACTTTATCCTCATTCAGTCTTCATGATATGGCATCACATATATTTCTTGCAGTTTATTTGCATACTTTTAAGAATGGAATTTAAATACTTTATGTGCAACCATATTGCTTCCAAATCAGTTCAATCATCATACACATTTAAAGTCTAACGCACAGATCGTGGCGTTTTCAGCAGTATGTGTTACTGAGTCTTGGGATGAGTTGACTCAACTCTGCACACAAAGAAGGCAAGGCCAGTTTTGTTATTCATAAACTCCAAATACTCATTGATCAGTAATAAGGGTAGAAAATTTAAATTCTTTCATTTCCGCATCGATGAAATTGACCGTGTCCAAAGGGCCAGAATAGCTGTTGATTGTACCGCTCAGAGCTCGTTAAATGTGTGGCACCGAATGCAAATCTGACCCGGGCCCCACTTTCCGCGTCTCTCTTTGCCATCAGTTCCTAATTGCGCAGGGAAGTAAACGCCACGCTCAGGTGGAGAGGGTGGCAAGTGGAGCATGAATATCAATCTCTCACATCAGTGTCATCAAATGACTTTGACGGGGCCTAAGTGCCCTAATTATCCCGACGCACTCAGGAGGCCGCGCTCCGTTTGGCGAGGGGCCGCGAACTCGAAAACTCCAAGTCAACGGGCAACCCCCAGCGCCAACCCAGGGCACGCGCCGCCCCTCGCGCAGGCCTGCTGGGTGGAAATGTCGCAGGCTTCAACGCCAAAGCGTCAGCTGCAGCCGACACCACCTGCGATATTCCAACAAAGGTTTTTAAGCTTTCTCAGGCCCTTTCATCTTTCTGCCCCCCCCCCCCCCCCAAACTCTGAGTTCATGAATGCTGCTGTCTACTAAACGATATTACATACACTATTGCATTTGTTACATTGCCTTCAGGTTTTTTAAAAGTTATTTTCATCTTTATTTTTTCACAAGCTAATTTCATCTTGTTTTTTTGTTTTGTTTTTGTTTTTGTTTTTGTTTTTTTTAAGAAGGTTTAATCTTTGGATTTGGAACATAATCTGTGATTATAACTGTTATGTTTTATAATGTCACTATTACACAGTATCACTATTATTCACTAGCATGTTATACTTACTCATGTCTTACTTGGTTTTTGAAATCTCACTTCTCAATGTTCTCTGTTGTTTACTCGAAGTCTCCATTATATTCCCACTGAGAAAACAATATATGTAGTCAACTAAAATTAAGATATAGTCTGTGTATCTGTAAGACACATTGTAGAGAAAACTCTTAACTTTGTAACTCACTGTAGTCTACTCTATCTCTAACCTCATACTAGGCTGCTCACAACTATATCCCTGAATATTTAAAATACCTTCAGTTTTATCATGAGAAGGAAAAGCTGCTTACCTGATTGCTTAAATACTGGTGTGGGGTTTGCTTGCGTTGGCTTTCACTCCCTCTTGGCTAAACAAATAGGCATGGGGATGTGGTTGTATTTACCATACTTAGACCTAACCTATATCCATTTACTACATAATTCATTTTATCTAATTAGTATCCCTTAATCACAGACTATTATGTGCCTCATGTCGCTTCATTTTACATTAATATTTGACATTTCCCTTTGCTGCAGCTATCAGCATTCTCTGTTCTTTAATGGATGACTTGAACTCAGTGCATGACAACTAAAATTTCAATTTAACCCAACGCTCCGGCTTAACCATTGCATCTGACAGTCTGTTTCTTTGGTCGGACCAAACTTCCTCCATGTGACTGAACACTTGCTCTGCATAGGCACTGTTGACTGCCATGGAAAAAACAAAAGCAACTACTTTTGACAGTTCAGTGGATTCAGTTGCCCTGATGAAAAAAAAATAGACCCACTTTCCATTTGTGTTAAGGTCTTTTGGAATAATATCAAGTACTTCATTCCAGATGACTACATCACCATACAGCTTGTCTTCATCAACATCCAGGACTAGTTTTTCCACTGTATGTTCCAATTCAGACCACTGGAGTCGATGTCCTTTATCAAGCCTGAGACAGCCAATGTGTGCAGTAAGATGGACGTTGAAGTCAAATTTATCCTCAGGTTATAGCACTGAGTTCTCAACACATCTATATACAAGGCTTTGGAACTGTGTTTGTTGGGGTAAAAGTTTCTCATTATTTGCTTTGCTGCCATAGAATTTGCCAGGGCTACTTTCGACCAGCTAACTGTGCAGTCAGTTCATCACCTTGAGAACATCCACCACAGATGCCCTGTCACTCTCCAGCTTCATAACAGCAATTGAATTCCTGCATCACATTGTGCATGAATGCCAGAGTAGGGTCTGCATTTTCTGCATCGGTAGCACTGCACACAAATGTTCAGACAATACTTGGGCAGTCCTTCTTTCCAAGGGATACAAAATAAGACTTTAACACTGGCCAACATTCTAAAATCCTCCGGATAGCTGACAGCAAAAACAGCAATCATATGAGGACATGCCTCGGAATCATGCTGTATTTTGTAGACGTGATCTCCTTAAAAGTGCTTACCCCCTTTTTAGCAGAACAACTGAATTCACTAAAAAAGCACAAAGGCCTCCACATCACACCCCGCATAACTAAAGACATGATTATCTGTTTTCACAGTATTATTTATGATGTGACACTTGCAATTACACTTCAAAATGTGTGGGTTAACCTCTCTGAGTTTCTAAAAAACTGAGTTGTGCTGACCATAATTAATCGATGCCATATCTGTACCATAGGCAATTATCTGGTTGACACATCCATTGTTTTCAGTGATGGACACTATTTGTTTAAATATGGCTTCACAAGATTTGCCGAGGGCGTCATAAATATCACATCCTGCGATACACAGAAATACTGGATGGTGTATGGAAACAATTCTGTGTTTCCAGAACTGGAAGCATCAGAACATACTGCAATGCAGTGCACTTTCTGTAACTCTGCTGAGGAACTCTCTTTATTAAATTGTGCCAACACATTCTTCACTCTTAGTTTAGGACATCTTAGTTGCAATATTACAGTCACTGAATATTTTTGCATTGACCTTGTTCCCACATTCAGTGGATATGTAGTTATGGCCATGTCACAGGCCGTGATAAACTGTTAAATCAGTGACAACCAATCAAAGACTCATCCAAGTAATTCACGATCGTGAATGATGAAATTGCTTGTTTGATTTGAATGCCATTCTGGTGTTTCTTTTTAGTATGGTCGTCCAAAGTGGTTTTGCCCTCGTGTCTCAATTTTAACTGAGAATATGGAACAGATAGTGAAACGTGGTTCACCTGGGGTTGGCTTTAGCCATGCAGTATAATTTTCATTCTTCATCCAGACATTATTATTGAAATAAGTTGAAAGTTTCATTTTCTTTTTAACCTGCCTGTCAGACCCAGTAGATGCAATCTCGTCTCCGTCCTGTGTCTTGCCACCCATCTCAATGGTTATATTGATCCTCTAAAATAACTTTACCATTTACCAAGTAGTAAGCTATAGTAGATTCAACACAATTATCTTTTCACTGTATATCTAGAGCTGCCAATAGTAGCTGCCAAGGCTGATGGAAGTACCTCACCAGACCCAATGGTATTGTACCTCAGCAGCAAAATGATGCATATGTCAAGAGCGTGGACACACATACAAAATCTACATGGTCAATTAAGCAGAAAGGGTAAAAATGATCTAGCCTATTGGCATATTAAGATAAGTTTCTTGGGAGAGAGAATAGATTTTTTGGGAATTAATATAAAAAGAAGGAAAATCCCAGGAAATCCGTGGCAGCTGGCAGCCATGGAAGTAGGGCTAAACTAGGGAAATTAAAGAATTAAACAGTTCCACCTTTTAGAAAAATGTAGAATGTGGAAAACAGTTCACCACTAACTCAATGGACTCTCTCTCTCGAGTGACAGTGAGACTTGGCATAATATCCTGTAAGCAATAACAAAATAAATATTAATGCTCTGTGTTTTAGCTCTCTTAGAGAAACAAGGTAGTCCACAGAGTATGCTAAATCAACAATCATCAAAGACTAAATTTATTTTTTGGTTCCATCTAGGTTGTGTAGACATCAACCAGAAATTTAAAATGGACACAAACACCTGCCATCTACACTGACAGCTTGAAGTAGGAGGACGTCTGGATGGTGCTTGGACCGATACCTTGGAACAACATTACCTTGCAAGTCTAAATATTGATAATCACTTCCAACACGATTTCAGTTGGTGGTCAGCATTTGTTTCAGTACAAAAAGGATTAAAGCACACGGCCCCAAATGTTCTACCACAATATCATATATATATTTACTGTGCTGGCATGACAGGAAGGCTAATGTGGCAGATGGTAGCCTGGAACTGCACACGGTCACGCACCTCAGTAGTGATATTAATCTTTGTATCATCACACGTAGCCTGTTCTTAGGTCTTATCAGTTGTTTAGGTGCTCATAGTTACATAATCCTTTCAAAGTTTGCTCGCACGCTCCAACTTTACAGGACTAATGCCTTACAGAACACAATGTTTTATAGTACAGATTCCTCAGGAGATGAACAGGAAAGAACTCATCACACTCTGCCATGTGGGTGTATTTAATTCCATTTCACCAGTAGTGACATGCGAAACATACTTTAGGCTTTCTCCACCTGACTGACAGGTGGACGTTGCTTCGAGAGCAGTCTGTCTACCACAAAACAACACGTTTTATCTACTTGTTTGTTTTGGGTGTATTTTTTTTTAAATCAATGCTCCTTTCACCATCTATGGATTACAATCAAGTGACTAAGACATTATGAATTTAATCAGGATGAAAGTTTGTTATATGTGCTTGCTTGTACGGTCTCTGTTATCGTACCTGAGTTTTAAAAAAAAGAACAGACAAAAAGCAAACCCAGGCTCATTCGTTATTGAAGGACTGCTGCTCTATTGCCCAGCTCTGCTGGTGGGCTGTATTTACTCACACCCAGAATTGATTTTTATGCTAATGGAGCCCTCAGAACAGTAACAAGGAACACTGCGGCAGCCCCTGACGTTAGCGCTGCAAGATGAAAAAATGAAATATTCAAATAGATAAAAATGGATTATGCACCGGCTGGTGTCACAGGCCTGTCTTTTGCATTGGATCTATCAGCCTAAAACAAATGTTGAAACTGCCTAGTTAGAGGGAGGTTCTTTTACAGTTTGTCTTCTGTTCCAACAACAAAAGGGAAGAAATATGATCCAAAAAAGACGCATGTTTGTCTAGCATTCCGGCTGAAGGAGCCCCGGCGTACTGTGTACTCCTGGAGGCAACATGATTATTACCCAATTATCCATAAATGTCATAATTCGGTCCACCTTGGAAACAGCAGGCCTGGAGCCTCATTGGGTAAGCCTTTGAAGTGAGGCATAATTAGTTGTGCAGTGAAGATAATTAGCAAAGTCCGGCTTTAAAGTAAATAGACTCAGTGTTGCACACTCATGGCTATGCACGAGGCTTCTTTGCAAGGCAGTACTTAATTACAGCATTATAAAAGGGCAGAGCACGTACTGTGGTGGAAGAGGAGGAGGAGGATAGAGCTTTATGAAGGTGGTTGGTACCATCAGTCCTATTTACATTTAGCACATGTATCTAGCTGTGTGTGTGTGTGTGTGTGTGTGTGTGTGTGTGTGTGTTTCTGGGTACAACACTGCAGAGAGAAGCTTGTGGCTTTTAGCTTCACGGTTGTTGGCTTGTCGGCCAAAGGAAGAGAGGATGAGGAGGGAGTCCTATAGAAGAAAGCCTTCGTCCTGGGAGAACCCCTCCATCAGTCTCATCAGCATAGCTTCTCTTTTTCTCTTTCTTCCAAGGGCGGCACTGTGATTGACGGGGCTTAATGTGGAATTGGATTTGATCCTGGGGGCTCTGCCAAAGGCTGTTGTGTAAGAATTGTTAGATTTACACTTTCTTCTTTGCTCCTTTGCTCTTTCTAGCAAACAGAATTAGCCCTCGGCAAGTGAGCGTTATGTGAAGTGCAGGAAAGGAACGGGCTGGGCACAAAAGTGCTGCAATGGCCCGTGTCCGGAGAGTTTCTGTGAACGGCTACTGAGGAAGGCATGTCAGAGAAACCCACAGAGAGAGGGAGAACACGAATTTAAGTACATATTGCTAAAATATTTTAAGGCTGTTTTCTTTCACTGACTAACACATTTACTCTTGAAGACAACAGAATGGTTTTTTAATGGTCATGAACTTACAGAACATTTTTGTTTGCGAATGGCAGTATGTTAAGTCGTGAGCAGACCACTTTTTCCAAAACTAGGCAGTGCCCATTTAAGTGCACATCCCATAATCACAGATTTAATTGTAATTATACAATGGATAAGATGTCAAATGTCCTGTGCCTTTGTTCTGCTCTAGATAATTACACTAGTTGTTAAACTGTAATGTACCTGCTTTAATTGAGCCTTTGTTTTCAAAATATCCTTCAGATAACAGTAACCCTCCTCCCTCAGATGGATTCCCTCCACTGCCAATGCTCCCGGCTTCTGAGAAGTGATGAAATGAAATGAAACGTTTGTCATTAACTTACATCCAATCTGTCTGGCTGAGGAGGCAAAATACATTATGTATATGGGAAAAAACTCTAATCTCAGCCCAAAGACGTGATGTGCCTATGGGATCTTACCCAAGACTGCTCTAAATGTCAGTTTCAGTGTGTTGGCAGTGCATAGTGTTCACACAAGGGCCCATTCTACCTGTCTTAAGATAGCTTTCCCTCCTCGCTGAAACAGGCTTTTCATTAGAGTGATACGCCTTATCTGCTGTAGAAAGGGCCACATCCCTGGTTTATCCTGCCGAATTCGGGAGATAGCCACTTTGCTGCTAAGCTCTGTGACTCCGACGGGGGAGGTTTCCTGGACGCTGTAGCGGGACACGGGCTTGCACTCATTTAAAACCGCAGCTGTCTGTAAAAAAAAAACAAAAAAAAACCCTGTCATGATTTTTGGTTGCTTGCTCTTTTATGAATGAATTATATATATATATATATATATATATATATATATATATATATATATATATATATATATATATATATATATATATATATATATAAAAATATATATAAAAAAGCAGAAGGGTTCTTTATATATATATATATATAAAGAACCCTTCTGCTTTTTTTGAGTTTGATGCAGTAATGTAAAGAGATATGAGGTCTTTAAATCTTCTGTCCGATCTTTTTCTCTTTTTCTGCTGAACGGATAACCCGCTGTGTTACAGCACGGGAGCCTTTGTCTGCTTGAACCACTCAGTCTAGTGTATCGACTGATTTATAGTGAATAAACGTTGGTGCTCATTCTCTTTGAATATTGACTGGTGGGAAAGATGGGCGAAAAAAGGATGGCGCAATTGCCCCGCAATTGACACGAGGACGCAGACCCCATTACCTACAGCATTATCCGGCCGTCTCCTGCACATGCCGCTGCACCTCATGTCAACACGCTTCAGTGCCTCTCTGCTCTACCACTGGCCACCCTCCGCGCCTTGTGAATGCCCGTGTGTTTAAACCTGCGCGTTATTCCGTGCCTACATGTGTTACTGGCAGTTTATTGAAAGCGCCCTGAGTCGCTAATGTATAGCGGAGTCTTTAGAGTGTAACCGCCGCGGTAACATTAAACGGTAATGAAGGCGTGGTGGCTCAGTGGTGATACCGCGTACACCTCCTCAGTGAATGATGTCTAATACTGCTTAATTATCAATAGACCGTATCTGTTTGTTTTTTCTTTCTTTTTTCATTTATTTATTAGTTTTTTTGTTTTGTTGCTTCTTTTGTGAATTTTGGTGCATTATTTTTTTTAAAGACTAGCTCATTATAAAAAGGGAGTTATCAGAGTAGCACTTCGCCAGAGTAGGACACGTTTTACTGTATGCTAAATACTTGAATGATGTTGAATCTCTTTCAAGAAATTTAACTCTAAAATGCAATTTAGTTAAAAGAATATCATGCATGTGTACTGCACAATCATTTCGACTGGTGTTCATTGTGTGATGAGGAAGTCAAGAACATGTTATTTAGCACAATCTGTCTCAGCCAGGCAAAAGCTAAAGAAATACTAGACACCAGTGGACGTGCCAGAGGAGGCAGGGAGTGGGGTCAACATGGGTGAAAGTGATGGGAGCTGCTGAGGAAGACCAGCTCTTTAAATGGACCTGGCTTGTTTGTGTGTCGTCTGAAGTGGGCTGCACCTGTAGCATCGACCTACGCCCAGCAGCAAGCTGACCAATCAGTGGGCTGGACATGTGGCCTTGACGTATGCCCAGCAGCAGATTGACCAATCAGTGGGTGCCCGAGCAAGCACATGAAATGCACTCCATTGGACTTAATTGGCTGGTAGAGTAATTTATTCACTGGGCATCTGAGGCCTGTGGTAAAAGTTTGTGTGTGTGTGTGTGTGTGTGTGTTTGTGTGTGTGTGTGATAGAGAGAGAGAGAGAGACAGAAAGAGAGAGAGGATGGTAGGAACTACATCAGTGCAAAATGTTAAAACACTCCATTAATGGCTATCTGCAAATAATGTTGTGGAATACATTGTAGGAAATGGCCTGGAATGATCTAGCGGATTCCATTCCATTTGGATTCAGGGCATTTCCATGCTGTGCTCCCCTAAGCGAATGTGCTAACCCCCCTGTACATACTCCATATCCCACTCCCTTTCTCCCTCCCTCTGTGTGGACTCCCTAATACTTGTTGACCACCTAGATGCTGGAAATTGGGCGGCAGGTTCTGTGGGCCAGTACATTGTGTTTTCTCCCCCCTCAGCCTTGCCCAGCCGGGCCTGCCATGGGCTGCTTCCCTATCGGCGGCAGGCAGACCAGGGGCATCAATCTCTCTGCTGTCACTGCTGGCTCTGGACTAGCCCTCTAACAGATCTATTATTGGGGGCGAGCCATGCATTTTCACAGGAAAATGGGAGAAGCAGTTAGTTTGGCTGCCTCTTAATGGAGAGGGCTGCAAATGTGTGGATAAATCACTAGCTGCTGCTCATTAATAAGCCACTGGTCAAATGGGAATAATTGGTGATTCCACAAAACAGGAGAAATTGATTAACAGAAAGGACATTCATTTGAAATACCTTAAAGTTGTGTACTCTCAGGGGAAAATACTATTTAGGCCATGAAAACCTGAATTTTTGATGAATTTTTAATGAATTTTTTTGTTATGGGTTGAGTAACGGCACAGAATAAATGGGTAAGATGGGTGAGTTTCATATAAAAAAATTTTTTTCATTTGTTTACAATAACTGCAGTCTGAAACATTCTCCTGAAATGGCTGACCAAGGTTATTTTTAGTTTACTGCAGCAAAAATAACTTACTTTACAGAAAGAGGATACATGTCTGATGACTTTCTGTTAGTCTGGCTCCCTGCACTCAGCCTCAAGCTCTGAGTAATTGTCACATTTGACTGTCTTATTCCATTGATTTGCTTGTCTAAATTTTAAAATAGCTTTTGAAAATGGGAGAAACCGAACTGTTAAATGTTACTATTTGTATGGATAGAATAACAAGTAGAAAATCTTATTCTTTATTTAATTTTTTTTAAGTGACTGGTTTGACTGATCATGTGTGCCAGTTCTGCTCTAAAGGTTCCCAGTCCACACGTCATCAGTGCAAATGCTGAGTCTCGTTCTCTCTATTAAAATCAGCTATTGATTGGAGTACTTGCCTCTGTGTTTCCTGACTAACTAGACAGTGTCTGAACAGGGATGAATCATTAAGAACTGTATGGTACAAAGTGTGATTGTGTAGTTAGGCTGGGAAAAGGCTGGACTACGAGTTTATCTACAAAAAAACATCTTTCAGAGTCCTAGCCACCCGACTCAATCCCTTGGGCAAGGAAAACAACAATTAACATAATGTTGTTTAACTGTGAAATCTATTCATTGGCTGTAAAACTTACATTACTATGGAATTACAGTTTAGGAAAAATTTTAAATGGAAATGATGAGGCATTTTAGTGGTGATAGAGAGTAGTGAAAATTAATTAATTAAAAATTATCCATATATATCTAGACATATTTTAGTTTTGATTTTCTTTATGTTTGTTGTAGAAAGCAGGCTATGAGATTTATATAGTATATTGAAAAAGGACATCTTCACAAATGTAACCCCATTCAAAATCACATGCTTGAAGCTGAAAAACAAGCGGGACCGTCAGGACTTCAAACTCATCTCAGTTTCAGCTTATATGTCATGTCCTAAGATGAGGACTGTTGAGGTTAACCACTTTATGCCCAGTGAATTATGAAACTGTTCGTGTGGGGTGTCAGTAGGTGCATGGCATTATGAGGGTGCTTCTCACCTGTTGCTGTTCAATTCCCCTAGTCCTGTGTTTCGGTGCTTCCACTGGGTTATTGCTGCTATATTCTTTCATCTTTAAATTGTCCCCAAACACAAAGCTATTTCAGATGTTTTATTGGCAGACAGAAAGTGATAGAAAAAGAATTATTTGTTATGACTTTGCTTCTCCTACAAAGCTCTCCCTCTCTTTGTTTATTTGGGTCCTGCCTCTCCAGGAGATGTAGCGCTGAAATGGGAGATTGTTCCTGTGAAAACACATGACAGCCAACAGCAAATCTCTGTTACAACTGTGGATTTCCTGTATTTAGGGAGCTGTCTATGTTTAATGCAATTGAAATGCCATCATATTCAAGGAATCAGAGTGTGGAATCGGTGTCTCGGTTTTCCCCACGCATCCTCGCTGCAAACAAGATTGCTTTGTATCTGTATCTTTGAATTATGCTCCTGTGTTCATGTTTTATTCGCACTGATCTTCTTTTTGGAGTGGCCTGATGCAAAGCGCAGGGTCGGGAACAGACACATCACATCTCGGCCTCCGTAAAAAAAAACAAAAAAACAAACAAACCACCTGATGTTCCTGAAATAGACTTCCTCATTATGTACAAAAGCAAGAGTGATTTTTGTGCCTGTTGATAACTCCCTCTGGTGTCTATAAACTTCTTGCTTCCATTCAGTGAGAATGCAGGAAAACATGACAGGGAGGTTTGATGATCTGAAACACTAAGGTAATCAAAGTTGGAATGCTGAGCTCCTGTGTTTCACAGCATGACACTGTTTTAAGTGACTGAGGTTACTTGCTATCCAATACCAGACATGCTTTTACTGTGGAAAATCAAACTTATTGCACAGTGCGCCAGGTTGCTGGCTATTATTATCCTGAATGGCATGACACCCTCAACCTTTAGTGGAGGATCTTTGGGATCACTTACTTTTTCAGCTTCACTGTTTCAGCTCAGGACTTTTAGTTCACCAGTACAGGTGTTGGTATCCTGCATTCTCACCTTGGTAAGATAGATTAGGTTCTTAAAAGCTTGCTGCCATGGGAGGCTTATGGCTCAGAGGGGAGTCCCATAAGCACAGCTCACCTCTCTGCTGTGAAGAACCTCACTGGTCAGCAGCTGAGATCTGTACTTGTTTTTAACGGTTTAAAAGAAGCAAACAAAACAGAAACAAGAATAAAAGTATAGTAAATGGACATCCGTGAGCTAAGCAGACTACCAAAATTTGTACAGCATAAATTTCCATAACCTCTGGCTGCCACCTCCATTCCATTCACCATCAGATATCTTAGAAAACGGATACACTGTCATTTAGTGTAGATTAATTTGGTGGCAGTTTCAAAATCGCTCATTTTTGCTTGGTGGCTAAATTTCTGTCCCTTCTGCCCCGTCTTTATTGCTCTTTCCTGATGTCTAAGTGGCAGGTAGATCTGGAACTAAAAACTGGCATCCCATCAGGAGCCCTGCTTACACGTTTGCCTTCTCTTAGTGTTATGCTTTTGTCTTTGACACGGTTATCAGAACTGTAACCCTCGTTTTGATACATTTTCGCGTCTCTGTCACACCCGGGCCTGCAGGCTATTAACCTCATGTCTGTGCATACAAATGTGAAGCTTCTATAGCTCTAAAGGGCAAAAGGTCTCTCCCATCCTTCAACAAGGACAGAAGGGGTTAATTACCTGCCTAATTGCAGGTGCAAGGAAGAGGAGGCAAAGGTGAGGGCAACCGATGATAAGCCCTGTCGGACGCCTGATCATGGAAGCATTTCTCGGTCCGGCGTGCGATAAAGCCCCTTATTGAAGGCTCTCATCTTTGACAGGCCCTTCCTGCAAGTTTAAATGGCATTGCACATCCCAAAACAGAGGTAACTGTGAGGCTGCTGAGGACAAAAATTATTCAGTGGATGAATCAGCTTGCGGCTGACGGCTTTGTTAATGTCTCAGCCTGTCTTGGATAGATAACGACTGTAAAACCACTCCCTAACGACCTTGCACTGTAAAAAAAAAAAAAACCTCACTAACGATCTTGTTAGAATTTCCGTCTGCTGCACTGCCCAGTGATCTGGCCAAGAGCAAAGAGATGAGACATTTGCAATATTACAGCTTTGACAGCCTCCAAATAATAGCACATTACATGACTCTTTATGTGGAACCCACAGTGGCATTAAAATGACAGCTGTGTTTAGGGGTTATGGTGTTAGTGATAACGGCAAACACAGGGAGATGCACAGTTGTTAACAGCTTTTAATTTCAGCGTTACAGCGGCTTTCTGCTAAATTACTCCGATATTTCATTCTGTTTCATTTTACTGCATCTGGCTGCAGAAGAAAAGCATATTCTTTGCTTGTTGGCATGAATAAAATGTAATTATACTGACATGTTGGATCTAAAAAGGCACATCCTATATTTATTAATTTTGATTATCTGAAACATTTTAAGATGTTTTCCATGCTGAAATGCAACAGTGGCAGGTTCATTGTAAGGCACTAGGTGAGAATAATTGCGAATTAAATTCTATTGGTTAGTGGGCCTATTCAAATTAGTCACTGTGTCAGGCTTGTTTTGGTTGGAGGGTTTCATTCAGGCTTGTGGGAAGCAACTTTTCTTTTATTACATTTCCTGCAGTAACAGGGTGGAATACATGAAAAGGACAACGGGAAAGCCTGCAGCTAAAGAATGTACTGCACGTTACGCAGCTGAAATCAAATCAAGCTCCATAGCAGGAATAGTGGTAGTTTAAGTGGGTCAACAGCCAAACTTAAAAATGATGATTTGTTTTTTTCTGCTTTGTTTGTATTAAGTGCCCTAGAGCTTGATGCTGTATTAGACGGTGCAGGGACTGGTACTGTTTGGTTCAGATAGGTGGGGTCTGTTACCTGCCTCAGGCCCAGGGAAACCTGGGCATGGTGCACACTACGCTTTCCCTTAGTAGAAGAGATACGGGCACAGTTGTTAGCAAAAGCTCTACCATTCATTTATTAAACCGAAATTTAAACCTAAATGGAAATCAGTATCAAAAAGGCATTACAAAATACAACCTGACTGACTTTAGATGCATCAGTATCACTACAATTTCAAAAACATTGACAAGCTTAATACACAATAACTAATATGCAATTGATTTAATCTACAATTATAATTCAACTGCATAATACACACACAGTATTGGTGATGCGGTTACATGAAACAGAATGATTAAAAATATAAATGATTAGAAATTTAGTTCTTATGAACACTAAACACCAAGAGCTGAAATATTGGGCGGGGTTATGTCAACAATAGTGTTTGTTTGTTTGAATGAATGCTGCCAAAACAGAATGTATAACTAATCATAAGCATCAACATTTCAGCAAAACCCTTTTAGACATTACCTAGACCGCAGTAAGATTTTTATAAATATAAATATAAAGTGATATTTTACTTTACTAGAAGATAAATGAACAGAGAAACTCTAGTGTTCATACTGCAGTTTCCTCATTGCCAGAGATATATACCCCATTCCATCCTACATAGGCAAACAAGTACCATCTACATACCTGTTGCTATGTCCTTATTTTGGGTGTGTGTGGGGGGGGGTTGAAAGTACAGTGCTGATATAGTGACAAAACTCTGGACGTGCTGGATATGACCACATAATTCTATATGAAGTAAGTAGGACTATGGATCACAGCATAACTCTCCACTGTTGATAAGAAGGTTGACTAAGGTTGAACTAGGTAAGTATTTATGTTGGCTTTGTTATGCATCTCCTCACTACAGGTTCTTCTATCTCCAGTGCTCCATGTTCTTGAAAGTTTTCTCTGACACCCATGGAAACATCAATTTCAGGTAATTTGTGAACTTCTCCCACCTGTTCCATTTGCTATGTATATATTCTTTGTAGTTCTTTCAGGAAGATCTGAACTCTTTTGTTTGAGCTCCAAGTCTAGACAGAGGCTCTGGCGGACCTAATTAAGAAGGCTTAAACTGCAATACTTGGGCAGAAGTTATATGTAATTTCTCCCACCTCATGAAGTCGTCAGAATTTTGGTCAGTGTTCCCAGAATTTTCTTAGAATGTCTTTCTCCAGGAAGAATTTTTCTTTCCACTGGTTCCATGTGAAGGTTTTCCAAATGTAAATCACGGACAGGCATGAGTACGTTTCTATGCAATACATGCAGGATTCAGCCACTCTTCACTGCTTGTACTTTGTACACAGGGCTGACTGAATTTCTTCTCCAAATAACTACAGAGATTTTTAGGGCCTGCTTTTTCTGACAGGTTACAAACAGGCATTCTGTTGCCAGGTTGAAGTGCAACCCCTTTCATACCTCTGTCATAATAATGCTTCCCTTTGGCTGAGGGCCGTTTACTGTTTTGTGCTGCAGTTTCATAAACTTAATCTTGAGTCCTAGTTGCCCTTAATCTTGCATCTTAGTAGAATTTTTGTGCAAATTCTTGTTTAGATTTGCTTTCTGTCTCTGTTTTCAGTTCAAAAAGCAGATCAAATGGTAAACAAGGTAGTCTTCCATAAAGGAGATAGTGATAACTAATCACTTCGTGTTTTGTGTAGCTATAAGCATGAATTATGTGTCTTTTCTTTGAGATTTTCCCCCATTGCATAGTACAAAACATGAAGGACTATGGTTCAACCTCTTAACAGGTTTTTCTGAGGATGGTAAGAAGTTGTACAGGAATGTGAAATACCATCCAACTCTTGTAACCTCTTAAATAAACCATTTTCAAATTCATGCCCTTGGCTATTATATAATTTCTCTGGAAAACCAAAATGGGGGATGAAATAATTTAATAATTTCTCAGCTACTGTCTTGCCAGACATATTTTTGTTATGTGAGTTTGTGCAAAATAAGTTAAATGATAAACATGGATAAGTCTGTATTCATAGCCAACATTACTTGGCTCCAAATGAAGATAACCCACTGCCCTGAGCTCAAAGAATGCAATGGTGGAGATTTGAACACATAGGTGCTTTATGTGGAATGCAAGGACATTTTTGCTTAATACATGCACATTTCCTGATCACATAGTCCTTAATTTCGCACTCCATGTAAGGACAATAGAATCTTTATCTAACCAAATGAATAACCTAATCTGCGCCTACATGGCCCACGTCATCATGAAGATGCTGGAGAACAGTGGATTTAAACTTACTGGGCAAAGGTCATGCTTACATGACCCTACTTGTCTGTACAGAACTTCATCTATAATGAGCTTGTTCCTCTCCCGAACCATCCTCCTTGTCTCTATGGGAATCTGCTTCTTATCTAGCTCATTTGGATTCCAACCTTTCCTTTTCAGGTTCATCACCTCTTTAATGGCCAAATTCTATTGTTGTGCATTTGTTATGTCTTGGTGAGTGATTATATATATGCCTGGGGGTGACACATTGTCAACCAATATCAGCTGCAAAGAAGCCATCCATGGTACTTTTTCTTCAACTGCTCTGTTCCCCCTGCCATATTGCTATGATAACCTTTCTATAATTGCATCAATGTTATCATTAAGTAGGACAGGGAAACGGGAAATAATTATCTATAATTCTACAAAGTCATCTTACCAGTGTGATACTTTATAGCAAAGTAAAAGTCTGCCAACTCCCCAACCCAATAATGCCAAAATGCATTGAACCTTGCTGTATTGTGAATATAGGTGAGCAGAATATTGTCTGTATACACAGTAAAATTTGTCACAGATATTTGTCACAGATAGCCCATTTTAAGGCCAAAAATTCAAGCTTCCCAGGGTGCATATGGTAGTTTTTCTCAGCAGACTTGAGAGTCCTAGATCTATACCAATTACACAAAGTTTACCTTGATGGTGTTGATAAAATAATGGTCTTTGTCCCTTTTTAGAGGCATCTGTTGCAGTACAAACAGGCAAGTAAAAGTCAGGAGAAACAAGAATGGGTGGATTGGTCAGCAAATCTTTCCACCACAGCATTGGGCTCAATAAGTCAATTTAACTGGGGTTCTAGAAGGCAGTCGATAGGTTTGACTTTAACTGACTTGGGAATTGGACACTAGACTTTTCCATCAAAGGTTGCACTAGTCTGGAAATGTCTTGCACAAAGGAGTGATAATAATTTAGAAAAGCAAGGAGTGATCCAACACCGTTGCAAGCTTTTTCTCCTTTAATTGCAACACAGCCTTTAAATCTTTGGGGTCTATTTCTACTTTGTCACCAGAGACACTAGAGATGGACCACATATTGAACTTGGTGCTTAACAAGCTCACAATTGGTGGGTCTCAGTTTAATATCACTTTTTCTTACCTTACTCAGTACTTGTCTCAGATCTGTGAAATAATCTGTGAATGTCTTGGAAAAGACGGGACATTGTCCAAGTATGGTGAACAGCACTCATCTTGTCAAGGTCAATGGGTGCCTATCATGGATGGTCTTACAGTTGAGTTCTCTGAAATCTACAGAGGCACAGAGAGGAATGTGGTAAAATCGACTTTTTAATCTAACTACAGAGATACTGTAGATATTTTTCCACCTCTTTAAAAAGTGGAGTTTGAATGGCATTACCAGAATGTTATCCTTCAAATTAACTTTCAATTTCAGAGAAGTAATGCACCAAATGTTGGAATCATCCCTAGAAAACACACCAGACTCCTTATATTACATTTGTCAGATTACTTCTCATTCCTTCTGTTCAGGCTGGGATACATCAACAGGGGGATGTCACTTTTCATATATTTAAATATTCTGGTTGGCTATGTCACAAAGATTACTTTGGATTGAGTTTCTCTGGGTGGTGGAGGGCTTAATTTGTGTGAACTAAGCATTGGCGTGACAGAAATAACTTCTTGTATCCAGTCCAAAACATTTTTCTGTGGTATGAAAATAGGTGTGCACTGGACATTAACAGTCCCAGACAGTCCTAGACATGATATTTGTCATAGCTGGTCCCTCAGGCTTGCAAAGTGGACAGACGTGTAAATGGGACAATGTGGCTAGAATTGGTCACTGGGTAACCCTGCCCACAGCCTGTCCAATTTGGACTCAGCGAAAGCAATGGCTTGTTGGGTACCCTCCTGGCACTTCCTCTTAGCAAATGTTCTCTGGCACTGGGTGCTTATGGATGGTGTAACACTGCTATTCTGGGTAGGCTCTTGCAGATTTCTCTAGCTTCTCCAGTTTCTGAATTAAAAGCAGACAAGTGGGCAGATAGCTGCATGATGGCAGGATGATTGGCTTGAACTTCACCATCGATGGGTAGTTCCTCAGAGTGACAACCTTGTTGCCCCTCAGGCTGGTGAGTAGCATTCACTGTGGCTGGTCTTGATTTTGACACATTAAATTGGGCATTTGGTCTACCTATGTTCACAGAGCCTCTGATAGATGTTATTAGGGAGGTGGGGGAGGTGGGGGGCACAGATTATACAAGGTAGACATGAAGTGTGAACTTGCAGAAGATATTTCTATTAAAGCAAGACTGGTCTGATTTAACTGGTTACTTGTTACTTGTTATGAGTTTGGTAGCTAATAGTCCATTCATTGTATCTTGAAGAGCAAGAAGGCTGGCCATATGTATTTTCCAGGTTGAGTAGCTTCTCTCTTTAAATATAACATAAAACATAGTAATACAATTGAGATTCAGAAAACTTAGAAAGCTCTGTATTATCTTCACCTTCAAGATGCCAGCTGGTAAAACTGAGGAGCCTTTAGTAGTTGTAGTGTCTGGTTCATCTCCCACAGGAGTACCTGCCATGGTTCAGATGACGCTACCTTCTCTGTTTTCTTCTCACTTGATGACTTTTACATGGTCGTTCCTTGAAGTGAAGACACAGGATGTCTCAGACAGCAATCTCAAAATTCCTGGAAGATAACACCAATTGTTACCTGTCTTAGGTCTAGATGAACATGGGCATGGTACAATTTGGCAAAGCCAGATAATGTAAATATTCAGCACTTAGACCAAACCTAAGGGGTCTGGAGGCATTCCTTTAAAACACTGCTGGTTCATGTCCATGGATAGCCACTAGCAAGCTCACTGAGATAAAAGACTGAATGAAACACAACAAATAAGATGACAACCCACATGACAATGTTATGGCAGACCTATAGATGGTAATATTTGCCTAGTAGTAGAACTTTTGCTCCACCGACTTGGTGTTCCAGTCAGAGAGACCAAAGGGAAATAATACAAAGTAATTAAAAAAAAAACTAAGAAAGATTCAGGGCTTTTGAGAAAGCATTTGGGGCTTGAGCCCCAGAAGCAACCATCCTATTCTGCTGATGGACACAAACCATGCTTCCCCTCAATAGAAGAGAAATGGATACAGTTGTTAGCTGTTGCAAAAGCTCTGGTGTTCTTTATTAAGTAGAAATTTAAAATCAATATCAAAATGGCATTATCAAATACAAACTGATTAACTTTAGTAAATTATCAGTAAAAAAAAAAAACACAGTAAGCAATTAATACTTTTTGAATACATTTACAAACTCAGTACACAATAACTAATTATCTAAAATATTAAACAAATGATAATATTAATAATATTGTCTAAGTTTAAATCTGATCCAAATTATGCCTTTTCTTTATCCCAGAAATTCTGTGATTCTTTTGCAGATAAACCTAACCCCTATCAACTAAAAAAAGAAACAATTTGTACCCACAGTGATTTTTCTAACCCTCTACAAATATATTTGTGCACAATATTATGTTTTTATATTATTCTCCCCTTGTTTTCATATTTTTCCCCCTTGTATTATAGCCATGGCTTTAATAATAAATAGTTTATACTGACCTTCCAGAAATGTCTATGAACATTTCACTCCTGCATTATTTTATATATATACATATATGAAATATTATATACCTTTAAATGTTGAAATGTTTAAACCTTTTTTATGACAGTATCAAATTAATGCACAGGCTGATGCAAAGTGCCCAGTTTGCTTCAGCAACATCAAATGTCTTTGATTTACTTTTATAAGATCTCAAGTCCTCGATAATCATTCTTTTCTAGTGTTCTGAATGGCCCCACTGTTTTCCTTGGGTAAATATTACATTGCTTAAATTGTATTCTAAGAGAGCTTCTGTTGGAGTGCTCTCAGTACGTTTTCCGTAAGTGATTACAGCAGGGCATTGACATGTCCTGGTCTCGAGGGCACAGCTTTTATGGCCTGCTTCCCTATGCAGGCTTCTGCTTGCTCTTATAATTGACCACTAGATTTTAACATAACTATCCCACTGCTACAGCAGACCCGCTCATGCTGAAGCCCCACCACTCCAAGCCATAAAGAAGAAGCAAAATTTACCATTGCAATTACAGTATTTAGACCTTAAGAGGGAGGGCCTTCGAAATGATTAGAGTAGAACACTTTACTGTAGTGCAAAAGACAGGAGTACTCTGACAAAAAGTCTGGCCAATTGTAATTTATTTGTATGTCATATGGAGAATGATGTGTGTATTTTTTGATGTATTAAGTTGTCGCTTGACAATTGAGACCCTAAGCTTAAAGTAAAAAAGTAGGCTTTGATACAGTTCATATAGTAATCTATAACTGAAGGAAATATTATGTTATAGATATCCCTCTGCCAAAACTATTTTCACTGGAAGTAGCTGAGTTTGCTATATTCTAAAGGTTTCCTTTGAGATGATTTTGTATAAGAAAATGTGAAAAGGTTCATTGTGAGTAAAAGTTGCATTACAGAATTGCTTTCATGACTTTTCTTCCTTTTCCTTCTTCTCAGGAGTGTGTAAAAGACTGCAGTACTTGATATTACCATGTCACTGGACTTGGAAGTTCACTTTCTTGGTACTTAACCTCTCTGCTCCTTAAATAACAAACTGAGGAAGAGGGAGCATCATTGGTGTGCCTGATTTGGAGTTTCCGAGGGCTTTCTAAGCCCTAAGATCACCACTGGCTCATATAGGCTCCTCCCCTTTATCCTATGCACCAACTATCTGCAAACTGATTCGTCGAGCTCCCTCAAGAGCACAGCATGCCTCTCCATCAAAGCGAGCCGGTCCCCGGCGGGAACATGAATTATGAAACGCTCTCTCTTCTTTCATACCCATTTTTCATCGCCTGGATGCGGGCTCTCCACGTCTCTCGCAGATTGAGTTCGAACGCTCCAGGAGCTGAGCGCGGTCTCTCAGCGCAGGCCACCCACAGCCGCAACGCCACATGCGGGCGCTGTGCTTGGCTGAGGATGAGAATGCCGCCACCGTCACCGTGGGGATCAGGCATAGTTACTCAGACAAATCTGTAATCCATTTGGAAAGGGCCACTCCACGCCACAAAGCCGATTTTATATGAGGCAGAAAGAATTTAAATATAACAGTTTGGTACGGCTCAGCTTGGTAGGGCTTCATGTCAACGCTAGCCTGTGTGGAGCCCTAGAGTTATTGAGTGAGATGCTGCAGGTTGGGACTTGGTAGTGGAAATCTGCCATCTCTCATCCAGTCTCTGCCTTGAGGATTGGAAAGAAGAGTTGAAGTTGGTCAGAGCGTTCAAAAACATGGCATCTGGTTCTCTTAGATGACTTTTCTAAAAAAGATACTATTGCATAAGCCCATGCAGTAAAATGTTGCAAGTTCATTTTTTTTTGTCTAAAGCAAGCAGTGCAATATATTGTTATATGTTTGTTTTCCTTTTACTCTAAAGATAATTGTTGATTAATATGAATATTATGGCTTTTTTTTTTTACTTTACATTGGAATATATTGCAAAAGCAATTGTGCAATTGTGCAGTGCAGTTCTTTGCTGACCATTTTACACTGCGGGCAAAACGTAAAGACGTTAACAGCACTAGGACTACATGAGATCGGTCGTGGTCCTATTATCCACCATTTCTCCTGGAGAAAGTTAATTTAATGAGCATTATCAGCAGCTAATGGGAATTATAATTAGTCAGATGAAGAAGATTATCTCTGCATAATTAGCGGTGTCTGTCAGCTTCAATTAGAATGATGGGAATTAGGAGGAGGCATGGGGTCCTGCCGCTGGAGCTGCCTGCGCTCGGCTCCCAGCTCCAGCTGCTTTCTGGAAATGGAACTGCGGGAAGGTGCCTGAAAGTAGGCTGCGGAAGCGTGCCGAAGTGCATGGGATGTGCTGGGGAGAGAGAGGGAGAGAGAGAGAGAGAGAGAGAGGGAGAGAGAGAGAGAGAGAGGGAGAGAGACCGAGAGAGAGAGAGGGAGAGACAGGGCGAGAGAGGGAGAGAGAGAGAGAGAGAGGGAGAGAGAGGGCGAGAGAGAGAGAGAGGGAGAGAGAGGGAGAGAGAGGGCGAGAGAGGGCGAGAGAGAGAGAGAGAGAGAGGGAGAGAGACCGAGAGAGGGAGAGACAGGGCGAGAGAGGGAGAGAGAGAGAGAGAGAGAGAGAGGGAGAGAGAGGGCGAGAGAGAGAGGGAGAGAGGGCGAGAGAGAGAGAGAGCGAGAGAGAGCGAGCGAGAGGGAGAGAGAGGGAGAGAGAGGGCAAGAGAGAGAGAGAGAGAGAGAGAGAGAGAGAGGGAGAGAGGGCGAGAGAGGGCGAGAGAGAGAGAGAGAGAGAGAGAGTGCGCTGCTCTTCTGTGTCCACCACATGCCTGGCTAATATATGGATAGAATAATAAAAATAATAATTTTAAAAATTCAAATCCCCTTTGATTTCCTGTCTTCTCAGGAGCCTTTCGCTTTTGTCACAACTTACAGTTTGCTGTGGTGAATATTGAACACATGTGATTTAAAGTTAATAAGCAAGTTAGACAAACCAATCATTGACATCTCATATAAAGTGCAATCTTAGTACCAAATGTAAAACCAGAGTTTTAAAGCAATCTAACATGACCCCGGTGTATCATCCAATATCTTGGAATAGCATTATTGTTGTATGTTGTTGCTCTTGTTTTCTCCAATTTTGCAGCAATTAGGCTGAGCGCAATTATCCTTCCATTACTTTCATTACACCCTACAAGATTTCCCAAGCTGCCAAGTTGGCTACGATTTTTCAAACATTAAATATGCTAAGGTCACTTTTCATATAATGAAATCCGATGCTTATTTTTATAGCTGTCAGTGTTTAGCCACTTTATAGGACATGCGTTGACCCAGACACAGCTGCGCATGATTCACGGCTATGTCTCCCTTGCCAGGAGGGTTTCTGTCATCGCTGAGTAAATGTGTTTAAGCTTTAAGCCTTCCCGCGCTTTAGGTTATTGATTAAGCTCGACTCATATTTACAGATGAACACACGCTCTGCTATACGCTACCTCTCCTTGAGCTGCCTGAGGACAAGCCTGCAGTAGTGCTGAGAACCTCTGGTGCCATGGCTGTTTGTCCCAGGAACGTGGGATAATTGCATTCAATGGAAGCAATCTGACAGCATGACATTCAAAATATGTCAGGGTGAAGCAATCAGTTTGCTTGCTGTGTTCAGCAAATCACACGTGGCCCTTCTGTTTTCTGCAGTGTCCATGATTTCTTAAAGTAGATTTTTAAAACAGAGGAGTGATGAGTCTTTACCCAGTCCCCCTATGAAGGAGACCTCGCAAATTCTCCCAACTAGAGATGAACAAGATTAGGCCAGTCCTTGTGCTGTCCAATCCAGTCTAATCCAGTCTGGCCCTGAACTGTCACAAGAAGTTTGGCTGAATAACGGTTAAAAAAATGTAAGTTAAGGATTACGGGATGACATGGTAATGTCATAGTGGTGCATTTGATAGCCTTGCACGCAGTGCTAAGTGATATGACCACTCTTAACCGCACATCTGCTTTCATTCTCTTCTTAAACGAGCGGCGGCCTTGCTATCGACTCACAGTAAACCCACAGAATTGAATAAAGGCGTGTTCAGCATGAAGGATCAGGGCAGAGGCGAGAAATGTCGATCTCTTCTCTGCTACTGTTGCATGAAGCAGGCTGCTTTGTCTGGGCCATGGATGGTCACCTGCTCAGGGCCTGGATTAGAGGTGCGTGAAGGTTTTTAGCATTAAGCCGAGATATTTTGGCCAGCCACACCCAGCACTCCTAACCATCCACAAAACAGTGGAAAGTAGGTAAATCTCATGTCTGGTGTGTGATTGGACAGACTTGCAAAGCCTTTGTGCTTATTTTGCTTCCATAGTTGCGATTAATTTATATTCTGTGAGTTTATCTGCTAGTAGCAAGACACAAAGGGCAGACTTTTTTGTGGATCGATTTTTCTCATAGGGTTGGCGCAGTGCAAAGCTGCACCTTGTCTGAGTTAGGTGTGCGTGTGTGTGTGTGTGTGTGTGTGTGTGTGTGTGTGTGCCCATGTGTGTGTGTCTTCTGGGCAGGATATGTGGATTAACTAAGGCCTGAACTTGAAATGTAAAAGGACGGCGCAGTCAATATTCACTGATTAATGATAATGGCATGCAAGCCAAGAGGATAATCTTTGTAAGCTCTTTTTATCTTAAGACCAATTGACTCAAATAGGGAGGACAAAAATCACACAATCGCAAAGCAAATGAATCCCTCTGAGTGGGAGAATTGTTCATATGTGGACGTTTCATGCAGGAGGGCTGTATGTGTAAGGACATTCAAGATGATGGAAAATGAGCTCAGAACACATTTACGATGGAGAGAAGTATTGGTAATATAACAGTGGAATGATGAGAGTGTGTTTTACCAAAGGGATACCTGCGTTTATACATTGTGTGTGATATCACAACAATATCTTGTTAAGCTTAGAATTAATGTATTTCTTTGACTGGATGTGTTTTTTGTTTGAAAATTATATTTCCACAAAGCTTCCTATTTTACAAATATGCTTACCTCAATTTTGTTAGTAAAGTCAGTTTAGATGTGCTGGGCTTTTAAAGCTGTGTTTTGACATGATTTTGCAAATCCAGCCATGTCATGGATGAGATTTAAAACCAACGACTAATATGCCACTCGCCTTCCATGGAAACAGATGGATATTAATGAAATGCATTCCTTCCACCAATTTTATCCCCTGTAATCAAATGCTCATTGTCAGTGATGGAACAGAAATCATAGTTCATCTCACTGTTGCTCAGCCATCTACCAAATGAGGCTTGGTTGCAGACTCACAACTGAACAGGTTCGATCCGACAACTGAGCCTCTGGATTTGCTGTAACCACTGCTAATTTATGCTCTCTCATGGATGCAATTATTCCCCCGCTGCTTACGTGGGTGACCGCGGGTGCAGCGCGGGTCACAGGTGGGAACACGGGGGACACGGCCCCTCGCGGCCCACTGGCCCCCTCGTCATGCCCACTTGATGGGGATTAGTGGTTTTGGATGATGCTCCCGGGTGCTGCGGGTGTCAGTGATAGGACGTGTCTGTGTCTTCCATCCTCTCTGTAATCCCTCTGCCACAGGGCTCTGGGACTGGCCAGGGCTTATCACGGCTGGAGACACCGCTGCCTTCTTAACTCGAGCGGGGCTCCTCATTCAATTAGTTTCAGCAATATAAAAGGCGTCATAGTAAGAGTTTGAAGCACACCTGACTGGATCGATAGGGCCTGAAGGTGCAGCCAGCTGAGGTGGAGACGGAGCCGCGCGATGGAGCCTCGTGCTGGTGATCAAGGGTGTCTGGGCCTGCCAATCAGTGGGCATATGGACAGGCCAGTTGAGATTCTGCCCAGCTCAAGTAAGCAAGAATGTAGCTTTGTCTTTTCCATAGGGTTGTGCTTTGGTGCGGAGGACGATGTCCAGATTTGATGTTGATAGTGTTTGAATTGTTTTGAATGCAATTATTCTATATGTAAATATAGAATAATTTTTGTTGTCTTCAAGCAGTATGTGCATGATTACCAAAATCATTATGAAGCCTTTATTTCTTTTAACCCAACCAGCTTGCTAATGTTCTCTGATTGGTGAGATTTAGGCACCATGCCATATTTTAATGTATATGAATGTCTATGTACATACAGTACATTTAAACTTTGGAAATATTTCAGTAACATTGCTTGGATGAATAAAAACTGCTTCAGCTCACTGTATGCAGGATATGGGAGTGAGCCTTTTATTTACTTGACAGTACTTTGAAATATATTATTCCCTATAACTCATTTACCTTAATATCCTTCCTCATGTCTATGAGAGAAGAGAATCAAAATGTCCAAATTTCTGCTTTTGTGAGTATGTAATGTGTTTGTGAGTATGGTAATATTCTCCTTCTAGTCACCATTTTCTGGCAATATATAGTGGAGGTTGGCATATATATAAACAATTACAGCTAGGAGAAGAAATCTGCTGTAGTATTATGCAAATTAAAAGTATGAAAATGGTCAGGTTACTGTAAAAAGGAGTCCTTCCTCATTGCAGTGCCATATGAAGGAAGCTCATGATCTTTTATTTTGTAATAAATTAGGTTTCTTAAACATTTTTTTAAACATTTTTCCCCAAATATTTAAACTGAGCTGTAGTGCTTGATGAGGTCATGCTGGGATCTCTTGCTGTCCTCCTTCTGTATGAGCACATTCTTCCTGAGTCCTAACAGTGTAGTCACAGGAGGCCCACTGAGCATGCTCAGAATGGCTGACCACCGCCGGTGTGTCCTCCTGATGAGGCAGGGTCATTAGCTCAATGTCTCCAGTGTCCCAGTGGGCCAGAGGCACTCTCGTTCCCCCTTCTCCGTACCCGTGAAACGGACTGGTGGTGTAATTGGTGTTCGACTGTGAGGACATTAACCTTCAGAGTGCTTCCTTGCAACATCAGGGAAATGATTTCTCAAAATGGCTGGACCCAATGCTTCCAGTCTTATGTTTCCGGCGGCTCGGATGCATGAAGGAGTTTTTCTGGTGGAAGATTTATTCAGTGGTTTCAAAGCACAAGAGGACAAACAGCTCATTGAAATTCCCTTACATGGGCACAATGCCCTTCATCTGACATGCGACCGCATAGTCACTCTGATTGGATTTGACGCCTCAAAACTGAACAAAGATCTGGAGTTCGGACGTTCTCTGTGAATGTTTTTGTATTATTTAATTCCCCAAAGATGCAACCTATATGAAGGAAGTGGTCACAGGTTAAGTAAGGTACACAGTAAATCTAGTAAACAATCCTTTTGTTGCCTTCCTAAACTGATCAGCACTGAGCTAATTGAAAAATAGCTTCAGAAAATTTAATAAGTGCAGGCCCTTCAGAAACCGCTTGACTGGCAGGTTAATGTCTCTGGGACACAACTGAGTCAGGAGCATCATTCTCATCGGAGATTTAAGGGTTTCCTGTGGGCCTTGCTCACTGTCGCCCCCACCAGGCAAAAGTCCTTGCTTCCTTCCTATCTGATCTGTTACTGTCACATGCTGGAAGTTCCTAAGTTCTTGTGGATATCAAAGCAGTGACTGTTTGACACCTCAAGCTCCACCCTCCCCCTACCCCCTACGCCCCAGAGAAGGCGGCCCGTCTGGTCGGCATGGGACACGGAGCGGGGAGGCAACTCGGCTTGTCACCCACGTTCCACAGCTCGCCAAGCTCAAGTGACAGCTTGTGGGCTCCACGAGGTGGGGTGGGGGGTTGGAAGAGGAGGGTGGGTTGCTAATCTCATACCCTCAGTCCTCATAGCCCTGTCTCCTGAAGCCCCTCTCAGAAAAGTGCGACAAGACAAGGAGCCATCTCTGTACAAGGCGTCTCTCTCTCCATGGCCCCAGTGAGATACGCGCCTATGTCTGAGCTGCTCTGACTGATTTGTCAGAGAGCAATCTGAAATGCCTTTTGACAAGCAATATGTGTCCTCCATGATACTTTGGGCTGCTGTTTTCAGTCCCATATTGCATTGTAAGGAAAAGGGGAATGTCATATCCATCAAAGGCTTATTGTTAATCATTACAAAGTTCTACTCCTTCATCGCTCATGCTTTAACCTCTAAGTAGTTGCATGACTTAATGTGTTACAGCTGCCAGGATTTGCTTTACTATAGATTTTTATTTTAAAGGCTGTTCCACCAGCATTTGTGTAAGCATGTGGGTTATTTGTAGTCCTTGTCCTTGTTAAATAAAAATTGTATCACTGATACATGCTTAAGAAAAGCAATACTGGAATCGAATATTATTGGTTTCCTTCAGGGCTTCTTTGTGAATCAGGGCTTGTGACTCATTCAGCGTTGGCTAAAAAGAGACATTTCATTCATATTTTATTAGCTCAGGGTAGCAATTGAAAATTGAACAGTTTGCAAATGGTTAGCGTTGTGTACCATAGATACCGAGGCAAATAATACACCAAACAAAACGCTAATTGGATGTTATTAATTCCAGGCCTGACTGAGGGTGTAATTATCCCATTACTTTATTACTTTGCTGACGAGGTTCTTTCTGTTCATGCACATTGTGGTGCATTGTGGGTTTGTATCCCCTGGCTAGTTTATCATTCTTCCCTGTGCACTCATAGCTACTCTCTGTGTATTGAGATCACCCCCCCCCCCAACACCAAACTCCAGTTAACTTAATGTGCCTGTGTCAGTGGGAATAGTGCCACTGTGAGGGTTAAAGGTCACAAGATGGTCATAATTGACTTCTTCTTCACAACATGGCCACTACAATGCTGTCATGAAGCAGGCCGTTATGGTTCCAGGGCTTCGGCTCTGTGGGTTGGCCCACAGACTGGGGATATAAGTGAGAAGATTAATTACGGTCTACTGAAAGGAATCACACCAGCGCGGGACCTGTGTACTTTCACTAAGGACTCGGGTCCATCTGTCCAGTGCTACCCCAACACTTCAGTGGCCGGATTTTAAAACCCCAAATGTGCCCCACTTGCCTGAATTTCTATTAGCATGTAAGTCCATCATGGAGCCACATGGCTTTTCCTGCCACTGTCACCATTACAAGGCTTTTCCGGAGCGAGGTCTTTGTGCCCACAAGGTCATTTAAAACTAATCAATACAGGTCATTGAATGCACAGCTCCTCACTCTTGAAGTGAACATCAAATCAATGAAAACAAATGAAATGAGGCTCCTGGCCTGTGCAGAGATAAAGGACGGAGGAATGGTATTCATGTGCTTGTTAACGTACTGCAAAAGAAGCTCCTTTCATCCTGATGATCAATAGGGTGCATTAAATCAAAAGCATACTGTCTCAGTGGTGTTTGATGTTTTATATTAAAACAAGTACTGAACATATTGAACTTTATTTGAAATTAAGTATGCAATTGATAAAAACCAAGAAAATTAAGTTATTAACAATTAATTTAGGTGAAGTCCTAATAAGCCCATATTTATAAGGTTCTCACAGTGCTTCTTTTATCTAAAATGAACATACTGGGGTGCACAATTAGTTACATTGTCCACTGAATGATGATTTCCCTTGATGATACACACACACACACACACACACACACACACACAAGACTGCTATATATATATATATATATATATATATATATATATATATATATATATATATATATATATATATATATATATATACATACACATTTAGAGAGAGAGAGAGAGAGAGTACACAGAGTTTCACCATGTTTTGGACAGCGGTCCTTCGTCAGCTGTGCAAGAAAAATTATATATATATATTGGTAATCGTAGCACTAGGGGCTGTGACCCCCTAACTGGGAGAATGATTCCAGCAGATCCCAGGAACAACATCTCAGATCAACATCCAGAAGAGTGCAGTCCTGAGAACAGCTAAGATACTACACAGGACCCTCAAGCTCCCAGGCCTGAGCTTGAAGGAAAAAGACCACTCAGAGGAGGGTGAGTGGGGAATTATATATATATATATATATATATATATATATATATATATATATATATATATATATATATATATATATATATATATATATATATCTCATGACCTTATTAAATAAGGAAACTCAAAAGCCAGACTGTGTTGTGCAGTGCTGGCAGGCCAGCGGCTCCTCCCCAGGGGACTCGACTGACTCCTCTCCCCTTCTTCTCCACAGAGAACCTGTCTTATTAGGCCTGCACAGATGGGTCACCCTCTTTAATTCATGAGGGAACGCAAACTTTGATCTTCCGCCGCATGTTTAAAATTCCACCCTAGTCAGCGCAGGCCAGCAAGCTTCCATGCTGCATTTGGGTCTCCACCACCCTGTATTTATTAGTAAACAACATGTATTTATTAGTAAATAATCCCTTTTCGACCCTATTTTGTTTGGGTGATAGGTGTCTATTTTGTTTGGGTGATAGGTGAGCAATGTAATGGTCTATGTTTAGACTTTTTAATTCAATGTCCTGACCGATGCATGACTGTGAAGGCAGACTAGTTTGATACAGTTAGCATATAGAACATAGCTACAATTTGACATCAGACACATTGGACAAGGTAACCTGACCAATCAGCAGAGCCATACATGTCCAGCAAAAGTATATTTCAGTAGCCTGCTTTGTTTCATCTACAGCACAATAGGCAGTGTTTCTAGTTTTCTTTTTTAAACAGTTTATTCAAAGTTAGAGTTTCCTAATGAGCTGCTGTTCACATAATACAGACCACCTGGTTGTTTCCTTGCCAAGCAAAATACAGGATCTTTGAATGGAATTGGGGCACATAGCACAACAACGCAGATGGAGACACTCCACTGGATTTCTGAACACAGTTGTGATGTGTATAAAGCATGCTGCATGTCCAGTGCAGGTACTGGGATGGGAGAGAACATCTCCGAATACATCTGTTCTCATGGTGAGGTTGTATTGTATTGCACCTAAGGAAACACTAGGGAAGATCTAGACTTGTTGCAAGTTTCTAGAAACTCATTTTGTAAGAACATACATCATTCAGAATTTATTTTTAGGATGTAGCCTATATATCTGATTTGGAAAGGATATTCTTAGACCCAAAACTCCATTTTGAAACTTTTTTACCTGGATCAACTGCTTTGTTTTCTCAGATCCTGTATTGTCAGAGTTTGGATTGGTCATATACTGGTCACACAACCACATCTGTACTTACATTTAAAAATCATTACATGGGCACACTGACATTTTCCAAACTTTAATTAAGCACTTTGTGGCACAAAGTGATTTAATTTATCTGTGCAAAATATTCCTCACGTACTGTTTTCTCCAGGAATCATATTATTTTATGTGCAAAAGCACATCCACCATCTAATCCGTGTTGGATTATTTATTTTGCATATTACGGTTCTGTCACTTTCCATTCCCCCTACCTTGACGTTTTGAGGTCTTAAGTCTTGACAGAGGAGAGGAATCTGAATTTCGAGATTAACGAGAGAGAAACAAATCTTCGTTTAATGAGAGCTAGCCAGGTTCCGATGTCATTTTGATTTTTGGTGGGAGAGGTTTTGAGTGCCACTGTCACATTCTAAATGTTCTTCATTTTATTGTGGGCTTTTAGAAGGCTGTGCCTTGCTTATTCACAATTACAGCCTCATTCTGGTGTCTTTATTGCCTGGGCATTTGATAAAGGCTGCCGTAATCATTTTTTGATGGAAGCTATTTTCCCTGTAATCTATCTGACTGTATGCCAGGTCTTTCTCTCATCTTTAAGGAGGAAGACTAGATCTCAGGCAGCCTCCAATTTACATATGTGCAGTCACACTGTTGCACTCTCACCGGGCTGTTTGGGGGTGGGTGGGGGGTGGTTACTTAAAAAATGTATCCCATTACAGATTACTGATTGCCAATTAAAAATAAATCTGTCACTTAATCCAAAACATTAGTATATTAAAGTAAGGTAATTTGATTACTTCCCATTACATTTGGGTTACTTTTTAAGCCATTAACTGCTAATAGTCTCGGAACACTGGTCCAATATTGTGTCAGCCAGATGGTCACCAACAAGCTCTTACAACCTCCTGGATTTTATCTATGCAGATTCATGAACAACTCAAGAGACGTAAAACATGAACATACAAACACACAGCAGTCCAGCATTGCTGAACTGGCCCTTTGCTGCAGAACGCTCAGTCCAAACCGGCAGGCTACATCAGTGGAAACATCCCAGAGAGGTATGGAAAATATTGGCCTTGGAGAGATTAAAGTTCCTTATACCGGAACTTTGTTAGAATATTGATTAAAACATTTTCCACGATAGGAAATGAAGGGCTCGTCAAATGTAGAATCTTGACTAAGACAGCCGTCGCATCAGAAATGGCCTGGCACTGTTTTGGAGGAGGCGTAACTGGGTTCTTTGATCCCACTGCAGTTTATCATCTATAAACGATTGTGGGAACTAATTCGATGGAAATTCGGCTTCAGTGACTGAATGTTTTCGTCAAGTATACACAAAAGAAAATGAATTTAATCAACACGGGTTTAACATGTAGCTATTACTTAACATGTCCGCAACATAATCCTGCTAGTAATCACCATATTTTTAAAATGTGCCAGTTATCACTGTATTTATATGAATATTCAACATACTAACATGCTGTCAATCAAAGAAAAAAGAACCCTGGACCGCTGCATTCGGTAGCTCTCGTATTAAAGGCCCTGCACACTATTTTTCCTCCTTACTCAAAATGCATTAACAGGAAGTATGTGATTATCTTCATGCTGATGCTTGTATGTTTTGGCACTGTAGATTGCATGATATAACCTCTACATTTATTTTTTTTGTATACTGCCCCCTAACTTCTGTTCAAGAATTGCATTTCATTTAGTGTTATCTTTGCCATCATATATAACACTAATTGACTATAATGAACCATAAGATACCTTATACTGCATATTCATAAACTGTGAAATCAACTGACCCTCCCACACTGTACTCACTATGCAGGGCATGTGCATACAACTGCTCAGTTTTTGGATGCAAGAGTGTTTACACTGAAGCTGTCAATCAATCCACTGGGGTCCATGCCCACAGAGAAAGAAGAACATTTAAAACACTCCTCTTAATGTTTTAGGGGGGAAATGGAAGGTAACTGGAATATATAACATTCTTTGCAGGAATATTTTTTTTCACAGATTCTTAAAAAACTTTAACCCACGGTAACAGGGGGTTAGTTCAATATCTATCTATCTATCAATCTATCTATCTAGTCATCCATCCATCATCCATCCATCCATCGGTCCATCTGTCTGTCTACATTCTGAAGTCTGACAGCTTGAATTCTCTCTCTTAAGACAGTAATAGAATTTCTGCCACTGGGCAGGGACAGCCCTCAGGGTCCATACTGATTCTGGATGTATCCTCGCAGTCCTCTTTCTGCTGTGACTGACTCTGTGAGCCTGCTGACCGATGTCCTCACCTCGTAGATTAACCTCTGCTTCCCCTCTCCAAGTGTGAAGGATCTTGTGCATTTCATACCGGTGAAAGTCAAGGCCAGAGAGGCAACTCATATAATGGCTATATAAACATAACAGTCTAACAGAGACCGAGGGAGTGATTCTGTGGAACAAGCTCGGGCAAGTCGACCGAGTGAGGCATACAGGTCCTCTGTGTAGGGCAGATTTGTTTAATGTTAGCTTCACCTCTGTGGGTCATAGTTGCCATGGCAATGTTCTGCATTGTATTTATTGATTAGTTTAGCTAGCAATTTCATGAAAATTCATTAAGACATGCTCTTTGTGAACCTTGGTAAAATGTAAGACACAGTGTCTTCTTTACCTTTTTCCAGCAAGATATTTCTGACGCATGCACACACTGTAACGTTGAGCGTTGTGTGGAAAAGAGCGAGATTTATTATGGGCAAATCCAGAACCAGAGTCGTTGTAGCAGTCCAGGGTCAAAGCGCCAACATGGAGAGTACGTGGATACATGAGTCAACAAATAAAACACACTAAGGCAAACAGGGTAAACAGGCTAGGGAAAACATGTGGTTAAGAAACACAAAGGCTAATCCTAGCTTTCGAAGTACAAACGTACAGGTATACCGAGACGGGCTTTCAAAAACATTTACTAAACACATAATCAAACACATAAACGCAATGAAGTAAACAACCACAGTGAACAACCAAGACAAAGGCACCACGACAGGGTTTAAATACATGAACTTAACAAGGTAGAAATGAGGGAAAGGTGTGAGCAATCAAACGAGGGGCGGAGAAAACGAAACTATGGCATGAAACTAAAATACACAAGACAGGGAGAACATGGAACACGGAAGCTGGGAGGCACTAATCGTCACACACACACACACACACACACACACAGAGGCATATACATATACTAACCCACCCAAAAGGCCTAGGGTCTCGGTATGTGTCCACGGGCACACAGCAGGGCCCCAGTTCTGCTCTCGAGCCCTGCTGTGTTAGAATGCCCTGGTCTCATTTCACACCTTTCCCAGTCTGGGGGATCCTGAGTTACTCCGGCAGCCTTGTCCTGCCTGCATCCCCATGCAACGTGGCTGTTAAGCCTCTCCGATTGGATTGTGTTGCTAAAGCTCCTCTCTGGAATACCATTTTCCAGCTTTAGCTTCACACCTGGGGGCAACTGTTTGGTAATCCAATTTCTGAAACTGTGCAAACACTTTGTCATGTTACAACACAAGGATGAAAACTTCCTGTGTAATAACCCACCAAGCTGCACTTTCTGGCTTTCTTATAAAAATAGACTAGAGCAAAATTATTCATATTTTCAATATTTCAACCCAGTAATTTATTCAGCTAAAACTATCAGAAGCGAAATGTTACATTTAACCCATAACAGGCTGGGGTTATGTGCATACGTCACTCAGGCCGTTTTTTATACACTGGCTCAACTAGCCATTACTCTGGATGATCAATCATTAGTACAGCGCTAAAAAAAATTTAAAATAAAAAATTTGAATTATTTCACATGTAAACACAAAGTGATGCTACTTTAATAAAAACTAGATTTTTGAATTCATAAAATATATCATTTTGTAAAATCAGTATTTATTGTGTAAAGTATGATTTTTGCATTGACATACAGTCTAAAGGAGGGATTGGTTGTTTGACTGAATATGGTGGCTTATGTTACTCATAAAGATAATCCGCCACTTTTCCAATATAGATGGATTGAATGGAGATGACATACAACCTGCTGTGGGGAAAGATGCCAAGGACTTTGGGGTCAGTATTAGTGATTACACACAATTCTGGTGTCGTTAATGGTGATTACACACAATTCTGGGGCCAGTAATAGTGAATACACACAATTGAGGTCAGTTATGTGCTACAGAACATGAAGGAACATAAAAGGGTATACAACCCTCCTCGTATTTTTAAAGATTGGGCATCATACATTTGCACAAACTGACGATTGACAAAAGAAATTCCCTGATGTAAAAATCCCATCATATCAATGAAGCAGTCAGTGCCTCAAGCCAAGGAATTGTACAGTAACACGTATAGCAGCAGTGTCTGGTTGATGGTAGAGTTTGTGTATCTATGATAAACCTTCAGGCAGAGTTATTCTCATATACTTTAACTTGTACATAATCAGATAAAATATATGGCTGGATCTTTTGCTCTCCTTAATATTACAGAAATGCAGGTGGCCTAAATATGAGGGTAGTCTAATAAAATGGTCTTATTATTCCAGCACAAACTCAGCCTGTTAATAATTGATGATCATTAGTGGAGGGACAATAGTAGGATATATAAGGAGCTCATCTTTATTCATTTAAATGGAGGTCATTCTCCCCAGGTCTCTCTCTCTCTCTCTCTCTCTCTCTCTCTCTCTCTCTCTCTCTCTCTCTCTCTCTCTCTCTCTCTCTCTCTCTCTCTCACTCTCTCTCTCTCTCTCTTCCTCTGTTCCTCTCTCCCTCTAGATTATAAATTGCTCAGAGGCCCCTTTTACGTGAATATTCTCTGCCCACAATGTGCAGGCTCCATCTGAGAAGCTGAATGAATTTAAATGGGATAAATCATAAATCTGATTAGTGAAATATTCCCTGTGATACGTAAGTGGTGTGATTGAGATGAATTGGAAATGAGGGAGAGATAAATTTGACACTTTACCCTTATCCAAGCGATGACTTCAGTGAACATTCAATCATTTAGATTTGAAAAGTTGGGGATTAATTTTTAGCAGACTTTTTTTCTGAAAACGTTCATGTTTTCAGTTCAGTAAAGCACTTTTGCCATAATAACAGTTTGAATTTGATACTGCAGTCATTAAATGGGGGGGGAAAGGCCATTTCTTTTTAATTTTGCAGTTAAACTGAATCTATCCCCAAGGAGAGTTCATCCATTTGCATCTATTTATGTTTTCATCTCAATGGACCTCTGGCAGGTCACGGTCTGCAGAGCTCTCCCATCATACAAGAAGAGCTTTGCAGGGATTAACCCTGCACTGACACTGGGCTTTAGCTGTTTACCAAACACCATCTGTTTACTGAAGATCAGACCTCGAACGTAGGCACGCGCGTGTGCCAGCATGAGACCTAAAGCCGTGCGCCATTAAGCATATAATAAAAATACTGGCATGAATGGCGTCGCCGTGTTAATAACGTCCAATTACATCCCGCTGCTTTGCATGCGGAGAAATGCGGAATCCTAACGGCTGTCATACACGTAACTATTTACACCCTCTCTGCCTCGCCATGAGTCAGTGCACGTTGTCAACAACATTAGATGTCCAATGACCCTTAAACATCACCAGAAAGCGGATACTAGATAAGCTGTGAGGCAGTTGACTATGCTAGCACTGCATGGTGCTAAACGGACTGGCTTGCCGGTGATATTTGTATGACATCATTACCTTCTTATCCCACCACTTATAGCAACAATGCCAAGGACACAAATAAGCAGCGTATCACCCTTACCAACTTCCCTGTAACAGGCACGTATTTGCACATACACATGCATGTTTGCACACACACACACACACACACACACACACATGCACACAGACACACACACACACACTCACACACTTCTAACTGTGGCTGCCTTAGTCAGACAAGGGATAAAAGATTCTATCAAGCCTAAAGCAATCTGCGATACAGTCATATGTCACAAATAGGTGTCAACTCTTATTACACTAAGATGGGTGCAGGCAGGACGAGAAAGCTCACTTATCACACAGGACATTGTTGCCACAGCTTCCTTCCCACAGACATTTGGTGAGACTGTTGAATTTCACTGCCTTTAAAAGTTTTTTTAATCACAGGCAACAGTCCGGCCAGGGACACTCTGAGCGGATACCCCTATATTCACTCAGACCCTTACCTGACATAACAGAGCCAGAAACTCAGGTCTATTTGGCGTGTTGTGACAGTGTTATTTCAGGGGACTAAGGTCTTGAGTGTGAAGGGCAGTTGACTTCCTCCTGCTGAGATAAACCTCAGTGGAACTTGCCTTTCTTTAGCAGGAACATCTGGCTGTTCCTTTTTCTCCCTTATTGTTCATTAGCCAATGTGTGTCCAAATGTGAGAGTGACCATTATTACTGTGCTTAAAGAGTCAGCATGATGGTGGCTGTGCTAATTTGCAAAATCCTGTCTGCTGGAGGTTTTTGTGTCTTCGTTGTTGTCTTATTTTGCTATCCGGCTAGGCTATCGCACCGTAGTGTGGACTGGGTGGATATGCTTCCATTTGCATCGTAGTTGGATGTATTTCGGCTGTGCTGCACTGTCAAGCTGGAAGTATTTCCAGTGCACTAAAGGAGCTGTACCTCAGCCCAGGCTGCTCAGCACACATGCCTATACCAAGAGCAGAGAGCATAGGGAGTTAGCCATGGAGCCTTTCAGATTTGATCAGAGATGGAATGTTTAGCGGTGTGACATCCTGCAGCCAGTACCAGAATGGGGACAATTCTGAGAGAGAGAGAGAGAGAGAGAGAGAGAGAGAGAGAGAGAGAGAGAGAGAGAGAGAGAGAGAGAGAGAGAGAGAGAGAGAGAGAGAGAGAGAGAGAGAGAGAGAGAGAGTTTGGCTGGTCAAGCCTTGTTCATGAATGTAACGCTAAGCATGACTGTCTCTGAAAATGCCATATAATGCTTAATGTGGGAACATCTTCACAAAAGATGTCTGACTGCATTTACTAGGCCTGCAACCATACATACATACAAATGGTCATACAGTTTACACAATTGTAAAAGCAAACATTTCATGGCATGTGGACACTGAGGAGTGGTTGTCTAAGGAGGAAGAAGAGGTGTATATTGCTGAGACTGGCTCAAAATGCGCCTTTACAGTCATCAAAGAGCAATTCTACCTGGCAGGTAGTGCTACAGAGCAAGTGTGCTACAGAGCAAGACTCTCTGGTACACTCTGGCATACATAGCCACCAGGCTGTATTTGAATGCGATGCTTAAGTCTTAATCCAAGTGTTAGATGCTTTAGTCCAGGGCCCCTAACCTCCAGGCCAAAGGTTTCAGTTCTGTTGACCTCCAGGCTTGGTCTGCTTTAGTCCCACCAAGCCTGTGCAGAACCTTCCACCTATTAATCCTCTTGATAAAGTAACCAATCACACCCTGCCTGCAGCAATTAGGCTTGCGAGCCGTGCTAATGTGATTGTGTGTGGCACCTGACAGATACTCAATGGGCTTTTCATCATGCCAATATGTAATATTGTAAGCAGACCAAGTCCTTGTATATGCAAACACAATCCATATTGACCTGAAGAATGCTCTTTAATTTGTCCCTAGAGTGTGTACCTATTGACTTTACTCATTCAATTCCATAGATGAACAATGCAATGCCACTCTGGCTCTCTATCTTAACTTTGCAATCCATCCTACTTTGTGAACCTAAACCTATTTTCTTACATTACAATAAGAGAAGCGGTGCGTACGCGGTATATCTCATCGAAGTATACATTTCACTGGCTCAGATAAAAAGTTATTCTTTCATCTCTGCATCCCAGAGGAGCTCTTTCCTCCTTACCCCCCTCTGTCACTGTTCACTTTTACACCTTCTCTCTTTTTCCTCTTTGACAACTTCGTTGTTGCTTTTTTTCCTCCCCTTTTTTTCCTCAAGCTTTTCTCCTCCACCATCTGTCGATTTATCTCGGCTGCAGCGGATCCTGCGTGGCAGTGCTCAGGGGGGATGGGAGACGGCTGAGCAGAGGCGGGCGAGCCGCGGTGCGACGACGATCAATCTCCGCCCATCGTTAGTCCGCCCGTAAGCCTCGACCATCGGCACCTCCACCCCCTCCCCCGTCTGAGAAGGCATATCATTGGATGGAACTCTTGCACCTCCGTGATGGGGGGTCTGTGGTTAGTTCCTCGTCGGCCTCTCCTCAGGCCCCTCACAGCCTTGGCCTTAAGACCTGACTTTATTTCTTGGCCTGCGGTCTTTCTGGAAAGGCCAGGATAACACTCTTCCGGTGCATACCTCAAATTGGTCTATCTTAGGTGAGCCAAAAAGCTTTTTGGTATCTTTAAAATCTTCAAGGGGAATCAGACAGTTCATCCCCAAAGATAACAGCAAGCAGTGACAGTGAGGTTTTAGGTGGCTCTCCTGGCTGTACTCGGAGATCAGTGCGACGGGTTTAACCTATCCTGTCAGTATAAATTAATTAGGTAATTATGGGCTCAGGTGGAATTAGATGCAGACACCTTTGGTGCCTCTGGGCTGCCCATCCCCCAGGTTCTGTGTTGCAGTGGTGTAAGGGCAGAACAGGGTTGATGGACTATTAGAGTACTTCAGAGAGCCTGATCTTAAACCAGGCATACTGTGGTATAGTTTGTCATCATTCCACTTACTGCACATAGAAGTGAGTTGAACTGCAATGTATTACTGGGTATTTTCTTTCTTTTTTGTGCTTGTATATGCATCTATTTAGCAAATACGGATGCTGCAGAAAAAAATGAGTCACTCTTCTCTCTCTATTAGAGCACCTGTTGGCATCTTTAATTCAGTCCTCAGCAGGGGGCTGTAGCCATTTTGGCAGGCAACAAATTCAAGCTGTTTTTTTAACTCTACTGTTTACCTTCTCAGAATGAGTTTAAAACCAGTCAACTTTGCACTGAAGCAACCAAAAATGCAGTAATTATAGGAATAACATAAATACACCCAAGGACAAAATGTGAAAGCAAGCAATTATATGTATCTATAATTATCTAATAAAATGTATATAAACAATAGTTTAACGGTTAGCTAAGTGCATAACTTGAATAGTGTGGTAAATAGTAAAATTAACAATTTTAATTAATTAATTAAGCTAAAGGTGCCACAGACATCTGTGCACTTCTGCAGTTATAGTGAAGATCAAAGCAATGACAATGGAACAATGGGAATGGTTAAACAATCGTTTAGGGATTAGTGCCATTTATAACTCATACAGACAACTCTGTTGTCATTTAAAAAAATCACAGTCGAGCAATGAGCTTCGTAGACATGCATATGTAACAGGATCCTGGAGATGTTGCTAAGTTTGCTCTGTACATTTCACTCTGGACAATTTCTCAAACCTTCGCTCAGCATTTCACACTGAAACAAGGGCCAGTCCAGCATCACTGGCATCACAGGCAACCTGTAAGTAGGTTTGCGATTTTATCTTTTTGTCAGTTGTAGCCAGATCATCTTACATTGAAAGTTTCATAGTGAGCTAACAGGTTTAATTTACTTTGTGTTGCTAAGTAGTATACTAAACAGTAACTTGGGTAGCTAGTTTATTTACACAAAGGTAAAAGATTTTATTTTTCTGTCTGTGTCCTATTCCTGTGTTGTCATATAAATCTAAAATTAGGTGTACATGTGTCATTCTCTTTGTCAGGTACATTTCCAATTCACATTTCATCAACAAGACAGCTCAGAAACTAACTTGTTTTGTTGCTTAGCAATATCCAATCTAGGTCTATAGCTAGCTAATGTTAACTATTCTACCACTGAAGCGGAAACAACTGTCATTTAACAAGATATCTAATGTCTGTCTATTTAATCAGTTTTATTTGACAACTGAGGCCATTGTGGCAGATTGATTTTGACCTGTTGATTCTGTAAGCCATCGGGATGCCTCAATGGAAACCAGCCAACCAGAGAAGACCTTATGAATTATGCATGAGTCCACCAAAAAAAAAAAAAAGGGGGTGGGGGCTGTCAAAAAAGAAAACTGCTGGGGATTTTTTTTTGTCTCTGAATACTTCACATACCTATATAGGCATTATATAACAATTTAAAAATACTGAAAAAATGCATTCTATGGAACCTTTAAAATAAAGGCAAGCTCAACGAAAAACAGGTAAATGTAGCTTTTGGACCTTGTCATTTCTACTTTCTAATGGCTTCTAAGTGTTATGTTTGTAACTGTAACTATTTTTTTTAAATTCTTTATTCAGAGCTCTGTGAGAATATTCTAGAAATTTGATTTTACTTAAATATTATTGCTCTCTACAGCATACATATTCTAGCATCATAAACAGGCAACCATGCTATGCTCAGCGCACTTAAGTAGCATAATTTCATAATATCCACTGTAGCATGAAATGAAATTGGTTCTTGGGGTTAATAATCCTCAGTTATTACCTTGAAGCTCTTTCTTGCCTCTTTATTTAGCAAGTGATATATACTGATATATACTGATATATATATATATATATATATATATATATATATATATATATATATATATAGTAACGTTGAAGGGTTAAACAGGATGCAGGGACAAGGCACGTTGAACAGAAACATATGTTTTAATTAAAATTTAACATTCACGACTCAAAACACACATACACACTACTTGGGTCAAACACCGACAACTTCGTCGATACGACACTAAACTTATATACATGCATGACAATTACACACAACAAGGATCAGGTGAATGACACGAGAGGGCATGGCAATACAGACACACACATACGCACACACATACACACACACACACACACACACACGCACGCACGCACACACACACACACACCCGTTTGAGGGGGGAGGGTCCGTACTGTAACATATATATATATATATATATATATATATATATATATATATATATATATATATATATATATATATATAGATAGATAGATAGATAGATAGATAGATAGATATAGATATAGATATAGATATGTCTCTAAAAACATTATAATGAATTCATTTTAAACATGTGGATTTTTTATTGGACTGCATGCTTGATTGTTTGATGGCATGTACTCATAATAATTATTCTTCTTCCATTTAGATCACATTTTGTGTAGAGCCCTTGACTTTTGCAAAGTCGTGTAGAGGTTTTCACTGGGGAGTGAGCTGCAAAGCTGCTCCTCTACTGTGGCACAACGAGGGCAGTGCACTGCAGCACCACTCGCTCATGTCCTCTGGCTGTCAGACTCACACTGACCTCGCGTGACAGCTGATGCATTGGCTGGCGCAGGTGTATTGTGTGTATGTGTGTATTTGCATGCGATGTGAAGCAGAGGTACCCTCCTGCCTCTCCGCTGGCACTGCGCCCTCATTCTGACTATGGTAGGTCATGTACGCTCGACAGTCGACAGACAGGAAGGAGAGGAAGATGCCATGATGTTCTCACCCTGTTGTACGACCTCTGCCTCCGACACGTGGCCAATGACCAGACACTGGTTTAGCCTAGTGGGAAACCCCTCTGCCTCCCTTAATGACCTTAGATAAAAAATAAAACGTCAATTAAACACTCTGTACAAATTGCAAGGTGTCTTAACCTACTTTGTCACTACTCTCACCCTTTTTCTCTTTATCTCTCTTTCTCTTTTTTGGCCAGGGATTGCCCTGAGGGCACAGGTGAATTTGTCACATTTGACATTTTCCACCACGCTTTTTCAGGCACAGTGAACTGAGAGAAACTGACATTTAATTACTGGTGAGCAGTCACGGCTAATTACAATCCCTGGAGTTTAGTCATCATATCTAATTAAGTTTTACTTTCATGAAAGCTTAATGGCGTACAGCAGCACAGTGCCGTGTGCCGCACTTTGCGAATATTGACAGCCAATTTGGATATTAATTCCAGAGGAATGCCCCTGCATGGCACAGCTTCCTTTGAGATCCCGCCCACTGTGGCAGTTTTGTACCGGTGTGTTGCACTATCACCCATGGTGCACCTATCAGACATGCAGCAGCCCACTGCCCCATCCCCCACCCCCTCTCATTGGTTGGATCTGCAAGGCAGTGAGCATGAGAATGCCATGTGATCCTCATCTGCTTCTTGCCATGAAAACATGCCGGCGTCTCTCTGGGTGCTCTCATGGGGTGAGGGTTCTACTCTGCTTCATTTCTCATGAAGGGAAGGTGCACACGGCAGTCATTTTGTCATTGCTTAGCATATTATCTGATTAGATTTCTGTCATGATCGACAGAAGACCTGTTTGAAGGTTAATGAATGCTTTAATGATCATAACTATCTCCTCTGATAGACTCTGCAAAAGTACCATATTGCTGTTCATACAAAGTACGCAGTGTTGTTGCAGTATGCCTAGATTTGTGTGAAGTACTGTACATGCTTCATAAAGGTAGCATTTTTATTGACATATTACAAAGCCCATGGTCTGGCACCTGCCATATTGTCATGTCCTTTATTCCTTTGATCTCTCAGTCTTTCTAACTCATGGATTCTTCTTTTTTTGTTTTTGTTGTTGGCTTTTCAAAAATTATAGGTCTCCATAATAAGATGTCACTGTTTGCTCCATGAAACCTAGCGAATCATTCAAATGTAGCATTCAGTTCACATGAATAGCAAACCAATCATGGTTATTTAAGGAAAACTATAGAAAGTCAGAGCTTCACACAGCTGAAATTAACTGGGTCCTCAAATGGTGGTGGAGTGTGGAGTGTAGGAGGTTGGATGGGGTGGAGAGTGGTGTGTAGGAGGTTGGATGGGGTGGAGAGAGGACTGTAGGAGGTTGGATGGGGTGGAGAGTGGTGTGTAGGAGGTTGGATGGGGTGGAGAGAGGACTGTAGGTGGTTGGATGGGCTAGAGAGTGGAGTGTAGGAGGTTGGATGGCATGGAGAGTAGAGTGTAAAAGGTTGGATGGGGTGGAGAGTGGAGTGTAGGAGGTTGGATGGGGTGGAGAGAGGACTGTAGGAGGTTGGATGGGGTGGAGAGTAGAGTGTAGGAGGTTGTATGTGATAGAGAGTGGAGTGTAGGAGGTTGGATGGGGTGGAGAGTGGTGTGTAGGAGGTTGGATGGGGTGGAGAGAAGAGTGTAGAAGGTTGGATGGGGTGGAGAGAGGACTGTAGGAGGTTGGATGGGGTGTAGAGTAGAGTGTAGAAGGTTGGATGGGGTGTAGAGTAGAGTGTAGAAGGTTGGATGGGGTGGAGAGTGGAGTGTAGGAGGTTGGATGGGGTGGAGAGTGGCATGTAGGAGGTTGGATGGGGTGGAGAGTGGAGTGTAGGAGGTTGGTTGGGGTGGAGAGTGGAGTGTAGGAGGTGGGATAGGGTGGAGAGTGGAGGGCTGGGGGTTGTAGATGTGTCCCAACTTGAGACCTCTGCTGCTTTTTGCTGCTTTTTCTGAACACTGCTCCTCTAATTGGAGATGGACAATCCTCACTTCTTCTTATTGAAAGGTCACCTCCTGTCATAAATGGAGTTTGTGGTGAAATGTTAACAGAGTCCAGGGATTTGACACAGAACAAATACAGCTTTGTTCACAGAAGCATAATTGGTTTTAATTTCTCTTGTCAAACACTGGCCTTCACCTTAAATTAGGTCTTGGAGTCAGGGTTTCTGAATGAAGAATTACCATTAAAAACATGACACGGAACAGACATAATCTGAGGCTAACAAACACGTCCCTCATGGTTAATGTTCATATTTTAATGCTATGATATTTGATAGCCATGCATTTCTAAACCAGCCTCATCCTGTTACAGGGCTTACAGGATATGAAAGACTGAGAGCCTGTATATTGTTTATATGCTGTTTCAAGTCCCATAAAGGCAGTATGTCTATAGCTGGCATTGTAATCATGACATTAAGTGTCAAAAGTATGTACATGAGTTACTGTCCAGCTTTGCTTTGGGGTCTCTGCAGCATGCGAGGGGAGCACGCCTGGAAAACACCGACAAGCCACGGGTACACTCGAGCGAGATTTACAATGGAAATGACTTAGCAACGAACCCCCCGCCCACCCCACCGCCCACCGCTAGGAAGGATTGTGCATTCTCGAGAGAGAGCTGTAGGCTGCGCGAGTGGCAGACACGGCAGGTTAAATCACTGGCAGGCCCTCCCCTACCTCCACGCCCCTGCCAGCTATGTCCCTCTTGTCTTATCAATCTATCGACGTGGCAATGGCGTCGGGAGGCCGATAAATGCAGTGTGCCACCCAGGCATGCTAATGCAGACGCAGATAGCCACTTTGGCCACCTCAGCAGCCATTGATCCCTCACGGACCTTGGGAGATGAGATGAATGGTGTGTCCCATCCGGCAAGGGTTTGGGCTGCCATCCCGCAAGCCCCCCTCCTCAATGCTGCATGGCCGCGTCTTCCCCGACAAACTGTCGATCAAGCTGCCCCCTCCGGCCAGACTACATCCCTTGCGAGCCCCCGAGGTCCTGGTGACATATAGGCAGGGTTGGCCATAGCTGAGGCTTTGGCTTTAATTAACCGGAGAGAGGCTATGGGCTCATTAGACCCAAGGACCACTAATGAGCTGGTGGGTATCGAAGAGCTCCTACGCAAATGGTTGGGAAAAGTAAGAGAAATGTAATCAGGGATTTCTTTTAATTAAAAGTGATTAACTTTCCCATTGCACTGAAAGGAGACATTTGGGCGGGGGCGGGGCAGGTGGGGTGGTGAGGGGATGAAAACTGAGTGGGAGAGCTTTTCAGCCCGTTTCAGCTGTGTCAGGGAAAGTTTGACTAAGAGGTCCATTAACTATGCCAAAATGTTTAAAACTGCTTCCAGTCTTCTCCCAAGCACACAATAATGATTTTTGTCACGCCTCCTCCCCTCCTCTTTTTTCTTTATAAGGCCAGTTTTTATGCCAAGTCCCACCCACCAGCTAACTCCCTTGTCATATGACAATAAACATGTGTTTCCTCCAAGACACGTAGAGGCAAGCAATACATATTTTTGAGCAGATGCCCATGCTATGACACACGGCAGCTGAATGCCCTCCAAGGAAAGCACTCAGCATACAGACTACCACAATTAGTTAGCGTTGCTCTGACTGACAGGGGACAGGGTAATGCCATGCCACCCACGCAGCGAGTAGCACCAATTTTGCCATCTTGAAGTCCCAGCCACTGACAGCTGAGATATCATTGGGTTCAAACCATCAAAACCACAATGATGTGGTGAGCAGTATCTCTTGTGCCGCTTAAAGGCCCTGCGTGATGTGTTTAACGTGCTCCTTCACCCAAAGGTTATGGTACAAGCCAGATTTCAGGCTTGCACATGGATCCAGATAAAGGGTGAGGCACATCCGCCTCCTGCCCCTCGGAAAGCATCTCGTCCGTCGGCTCGTTGGCCTGATCCGGCCATGTGCCTGGTTACCGTAGCCACGGTCACAGGGGTGAGAGGAGCATTCCGTGCCCAATGGGGCTCAGAGAAAGAGCCTGGAAATCAGGAGACAAACAAGAAGGACATAACAAAAGTGGCGGAGGGCTGAGAGGGAAAAGAAAGTGGCATTGTTTCTTCTCCAGAAGTTCTCAGATGTAATGAGCTCAATCCAAGCCACCTAAACGGGCAATTTATTTCCACGGGCGATAATGTTTAATGCTTATTACACTTTTTTTTGGAGGCCTTGAATGGAATGTGCTCCATCTAGTTTTTATGCGATATGGGAGATAGCAGCATTTTTCAATTACTTTGGGGAAGACAACAGGTAATCTAAATAACCCCATCTCGCTTTGTCTGTGCTCCAAGCAAATGAATAGCATCAAATTATTACAGACATTGTGGATTGTGCATTACCCTCCCTTGGTTTTATTTGAGTATGGCACTACTTTGGGCTGTCAGCCCCCTTTTACCCCCAGTGGAATAAAGGTCAAGTAATCAGGCATCTGTAAGGACAGCTAATTTGTCATCCCTTGACAAATGTGTCAGTGTCTAATCTGGTCTGTGGGACGATCCTGCCACCCATCGAAAAGGTTAAGAGATTCAAAGCACAGCCTGTATCACAACAAGGGAGACGATGGTGGTCGCTGGAACGGAAAATTCGATTTCTCTTTCAGTAGTTTCCCGCAGTTGCTTGGGACATATGTGCTGCTCGCCTCGCCTTAATTGCCTGCGACTCCTTAGCGTATCTCCTCAGTGGGCGGTGGCCCACCAGGTCCCAGGATTAGTATCGTCACGAGAGTGCGCCGTCCCACAATCCTCTTGCTGCGAATTGCTCCTGGCTCTGTGGCCAGCAGCTGCCTTCGCATCCCCCTAACGCCCCCCATGGCTAGGTAGCTGTCACTGGGGCTCCCCCCTGTGCTTACTGAGGCACCTGTGCGGGGGTGCTCCGGCACATCACGGCTGCCTATAGAGGCAGGTTATTGCCATTTACCTTGGGTAACCTCAGAGGCGTGCAGGCTCATTGCCTTGTTTTCACGCTCCTCTGGCGCTTTCGATCCGGAGGTAATAGAGAGTGAGTGTGACAGCGGGGCGTCGGAGATGTTTAGAGTACATCAGTGGCAAATATTCACTCTCTCTCTCTCTATTTCTCTTTCTCTCTCTCTCTCTCTCACCTGCTCTCAAGCTTCTCATTTTCTTGCTTGCTCTCCCTTTCCTGCTCCCATCTCTGTCTCCCTCTCTTCATCTTTCTTCCTGCCGCTCCTCTCCTTTCCTCATCTCCTGACAACCTGTCAATTATATTCAGCCCATTTCGGCTCAGAGACCAAAAAACGCAGCCGCTCTGATTAGTTCCCTTTCTGCGGTGGGTTCATGGTGCGCCTCAAGATCGTCCGATATCTAGGTTTGTTTTTCCCTCTGACCCATGAGTGGCATGTGTACCTGTAGGTGTGCGTGCGTGTGCTAATGTGTGTTAAATATTCTCGGCCATCAGTGGGTCTCCAGAGCTGAGAATCTGGCGTTCACCGCTCCCGGGAGAGTGTCGCGGCGGCCCGTCCAAGCGAGCCGGAGACAGGAATAAGGAGTGACGAGAGAGTAGGCTGTCATGGCGACGGGCCATCAGCATTGTCGTGACACACATATCCAACAGCCTCCCATGCTCTGACACTGTCCAGTCCCTTTCACTTGTACCCTGCCTCGTTCCGGAGGGGCCAGCATGCATGATGCCAGCCTCTGTCTGTCCTGGGTCCCGGGACGCTTCGTCCGAGTCCCCCTGAGGAAAATGTCAACCTGTGTGAGACATGCTGTGGGGAATAGGGGGCATTGCTGTGAGGCTGGCTAACTGGGAAATGCAGACGAAATTAGGCAAAGGCAACACAGCCTTTGATGCTCGCCGTAAATAAAGTCGATGGCCGCATCCATGCCCCCAAGGCCATGCCTGTAAGGCCGTGCCCCTAAATACCTCATTGTCAGTGTTGGGAAAATGGCACCTTTTCCCTCTTTCTTCATATCACTGAATTAAAAAATGTATAATTCATCATGCAAATAATCTGGAATGAAACAAACACATCCCTCACAAAGGGAGCGGTCTAATGAGCTAGGGAAATTGGAATATGCATACCTCTGCACTACTGAGAGTATCTGTGTGTGTGGAGTACTGCAAAACGTGTCAGTAAACAACAGTCCCAAAAAAAACTGTCAGATGTCCTGACAAAAGGGTTTTCAGATAATCACAGAAGGTCATTATGGCAGGTCTGCCAAACCGAAGCACTTGTTAACAACAATGACTAAAATATTATATTCAGGAACAGTAATGAAATCCAAAAGCTGAATCCACACCAGTGTTTACTTCCAGAAACAAAGCAAATTGAATCAGTAGAAGACCCATACCTGCATGTGCCTGCAGGGAACTCATAAACTCACAAAGAAAATTAAAGCTAATCCTGTAATATAGTGCTGTATTTATCATTAATTTAGTCAGGGCTCCCTGATTATCACCCCCTCCCCACCCCCCGGGGTCCACCATCTGAGGCTATTACTGTGTTGCTGCTCCATTAGTTTCCTGTTCATCCATGCTGGTGTGGAGCACCACCTACCTACCGATGTGCCCGGCTTAGCGGCACCCAGCAGGTCCACAGTGGCCTCGGCCTTGTGCCGCGCCCCGTCCACGGTGGGCTTCGCTGGCTGGGCATTAATGGGATCCATCCCCCACTTGGGGAGGCGGCTGAGCTTGTGAGGGGTTTATGGATGAGGGTGATTGCCCCTATCAAAGGGTAAGGTCAGTGCTCCGAGCACTGCGGGTCAGGCCCATAATGGAGCTCATTTTTCAACAGGGGGCTTTCTAACTGCGGGCTGTGTGTGAACGCATGCTAGATTGGGCGCAACCTCTTCCTTCATGTCCTCCTCCCACTGACTGGCAGGCTCTCCTCAACTTCTCCAATAGGGAATGTTTATCAGTCCAGCTAAGCCAGGCTCCCAGCAGCCCTGCCTGTACACTTCGACCCTAGTCTGCTGCTGGGGCTGGTGTGGGGGATGCAGCTACAGGTCACTGATGCATGCAAACATTTACTCTTCCTCTTCATAAACACACACACACTGGCCCTTTCTTCTCTTTCTCCTAATCAGTCTATCTCTCTATCTCTATCTCTCTCTCTCTCTCTTCTTCCCCCTCCCGCTCTCCCTCCTTCTCCCGCTCCCTTCCTCTGTCTCTTTCTCCTACGCAAGAAGACAGGAACACACACGCAGAGGAATACACACTGAAAAACATCTAGCCCACAATCCTTTGCTCCTGGCAAGGATATGACTCCGTTTTGTCTGCTCTGTTTCTCCATTCAAACCGAACCTAATTAGTGACCTTCTCTCACCACCACACACAATGAGGATGTGGTCTACATTAGTAATCAAAATGCCTTGGCTCATAAAAGCAGGTTATTGGCAAACAGGGAGAGAAAGTCAGAGAGAGGGGATGAGAGAGAGCGACACACAAACACACACAAACACACACAGAGAGAGAGAGAGAGAGAGAGAGAGAGAGAGAGAGAGAGAGAGAGAGATCGGTAATACTGCAGTAGCACGACCTTTGTATTATCATATAATATAACACTAGATGGCAGTAGTGACTAAAATCAATAACCATAAGGATGCAGCATGTCAGACATGTTACACAGCCGATGCCTAAATGTTGACTCATGTCTTATACACTAGCTGCTGACATTACTCTACCTGTGATTTCCCCCTGTTCTATGGGGAAATCATCCCATGAAATAATAATAGTACGCAATGCTGTGCTGCTAAACGGGATTCTAGTTAAAGCTCACCTTTACTTACTGAAACAAACTAGGTTTGTCTGCTGTAGCTTAAACTTCAGTCAGTGTACATCTGTCAAATGGTAAAGGCTGTATATGAGCCTCTGACCTTAGAGAGGCTTGGTAATTAAAGAAGGGGGTATCACAGTTTGCCCAGTCTAGCAGGAGTCGGTTCCGATGACAAGGGAGGCGATTCCTTAACGCTTAGCTTTTAACAGCGCTGCCATGTCCACCACTGCCCTTGTGGGTGCCACCCTCACTCGGCTATCCTTCCCTAAGGACATTTCAATGCAGATTTGCTGGGATTTCAGCCAGTCATGCTTAGATCTGGCACGCCGATGCTGCACTATTTTAGAGGAGTACAACCGGCCTGTTCCACCCCCATCACCCCTGTCATCTCCCTCCACCTGCCCCTGCCTCTCCAGCGGATGACTGGAGTTTTGCTAAAGACTAACGATGCCTAGGAGATGCCAGGTCATAAAGCATCCTCCGTAGGGCTGCTGACTCTCAGTGTCTGTCGCTCTACTTCTCTCTATCTCTCGCTTTCTCTTTACCACTTTCTCTTTTTCCTTAATAGAGACTCAGAGGAGACCAATTATACATAAGACACTTTGGAAGTTGGAAGAATCTGTACAGTGATTCCACTTCTGAAGAAGTTTAAACACAGCTGTGTGGAATACATGTTGTTTCTTTGAAGATCGTAACGGAAAAGAAACTAGTATTCATCGTATTTGCCTTACCCTAATCTTCCAAGCGTCTTTGATGTTAGAGAGGTTTCATGGAAAACAAAGATGATGCCAAGTTTTGGTCCATCTGTTGGTCAGAACCAAAGCGCAATAACTGGAGATCAGACTCCTTGATTCTCTTTTTTGACTTGCTCATGTTACTTGACTTTATAACATCTCTGTTTGTGTTCTTCTAAAGCCGGCATGAGACAGAAGCTGCGCAGGTGTTTCACACGGCCTTGCGGACAATAGCTAATTGTTGGCCGTTTTTTAACACAGGCACAGTAATGAGTGCTGCGTGCCCAACCAGAGTCCCACAGCACCCTGGGTATTAATCAGTACTCATTTGTCATAATAGCAGGTAAACAGAGCTGCAGCCACCGCTTGGCCATGCAAAACAAGTGCACACAGCATGTTGGAGCTGAACAGAAGAGTCAAACTGACCTCCACCCCCCCCCCCCTTCACCAAGGCACTAAATGCCTCTTTCCCTCCGTCTGTTTCCGCTAGATCTGCAGCGTGCTAATTCGCGAGCGTAATGTTGTTTTTTTTCCCCTGTTCCATCTCTTGCTGCGCTTCTCTCACAGGAAAGCAGAGAAGCTCAGAAAAGCTTCAATTTGGTTTATGTGCCGAGATGAGGTTGCCGGGTCATGAGGTTGATTCTTTTTCACGCGCGCTCTCTCTATCTCTGAAAGCCTTTTAGAGGTCTGCTGGGTTTTCTTTGCCAACAGGTCAGCTCCACACACCCAGAGGGCTTCCGTTTCCTCCCATCAGTTTTGCCGGAACGGAAAAGTACGCTAGCCTTGTCTTGCTTGAGGACCCTCGTGGTCAAACGGAGAGCGATCCGCCTGTGGTTCCGAGCTCAGCCCAGAAATGATCAGCCTGGGCTCGTCGTAATAAAGAGCTGGCATGCGCTAGACTTTATCTCAGCTGGTGAGTAATGAGCATTGCAGGGCTGCAGACTTGCCTTGGCCCCTCCCCCTTTCTACAACGCTCATTAATGGTACTCCTAGGAGAGCCGAGCCGCAACTCTCGCCCACTTCTACACCCGCACTGACGTAGTCCCCAACCGCCACCACCACCGTAGTACTCAACCCAGCTGAGGGCCAAAGTCAATGGTGAACGAGAGGCTTGTTAGCGGAGTGGAGGTATCCTGATTACTCCCACGTGTCTCATAAGAGCCAACATGTGGCTGGACATGCCGTCGTCTTCAGAAGCGATGGTCAGTAATTCCTCACCCTGAGCCCAACACGCCTTTACACCTGTTTGGAATAATTGCGTTAGCCCTCAGATGGAGCTGGAGCGTATGGAGGTGATTTTGGTAACTGATTCTCAGAAACCAATTTTAGGATCTTGACCACGGTTTTATTCGCACATTCAAACAGTGGAAAGCTTTTCTGTTTTTCTGATTTTGCTCTCAGGTTGTTACAAACACCTGCACTGTACTCAGTTTCAACAGATGCTTTTCAAGTGCACATTGTTAATGAGCAGAGAAGTGCATTCTTCCTCCAAGCTGCAATTAGTGGGGTGGTATTGCAGTCTCTGAGTTATGCCTTAACCCCAGCAGGAATAAACAATCAATTAGCATGCTTAGTGGGTGGATTTTAACAACCCAAAAAACTCTTGCCTGAAGGTGACGCCTCGTGATGAACTTTCACTGGCAGTGAAATATGCATTCAAACACTATGGCTTCAGAAGGTCATTTTTTATAATGCTTGTTTTCCACTTCGCCAAACAAGTAAACCAGTTCTACAATTAAAACCTTTTTTAAAGGTTTTAGCTGGGGTCTAAGATAATCTCATATGCAAGAGATATATGTTGTGAAAGGTTATGAAAATCTAACGAATGGGAATCTATGGAGCTCTTTAAATAAACAAGAGGAAGCCTATTTAGCCCCAATAAGTGTAATCACCATGGAAGATAAAAACCTGCATGGCATTATTTTTCCCCATCTTCCAGAGTGACAGCCCCATTTACATGCCCTGTGGAATTTATGAGACGATCATCTTTGATGGCCTGGATGTCCACGGCTCCCAGTAATGTCTATGGTAATGGCGTTCTCTTGGCAACTGCCTTTGACTCAGCCTCAAATGCGAGTGACTATCGACAGCTATATTTATGGGAAGAGTCTTTCGCCAGCCTGGTTTTCCTACCTTATTTGTGTGATTTTTCCGTGTGGCGCTGCGTTTGTCAGTCTCGTGGGCGCACCCACTCAGAATGCCCTTCAAACAACTTATGCAAATGGTCCTGGTACTGCGTCCACGGGGATGTGCTTTCGCTGCCATCAGTGCGAGAGTGCCTTAACTGCAGTGTCGGGATGCAGCTGAATGGCGATTTACAGACGACCCTGCAGTGATGCAGCGCGAGGAGGCGCCCGGGGAGGTTTGGAGGTTTGCTGTTTTTGCCTGCGCTGGAGCTGGTTGTGGCACTGTGCGCTGCTGCTGATCTTTATGCTCTGTCCTTTACCATGTGGGTTGGAGCTGTTTGGGCTTCATTTTTGTTTGTGCCACAGACTCCACGACTCCTCACGCATGGATGCGCCTCCCATGCCTGCTTGTGCTGTGTCAGGTGTAACCTAGATCCTTGTTAGCTGTGGTCCTTCTTCTTGATTGGCTACCTCACCTCAGGTCGACACATAAAGGGGAGAAGGAGATGGTAGACTCCTCTCTTGGTGTGTTCGTTCTGGCTGTGTGATTCTGGTAGTTTTGCTGTTTGTTACTTTGTCTGGACTTCTGATTTGTTAAACTGTTTTCGACTTGTTGCTTACTCCTTTATCAGACTTATTGGTCTGCTGTATGGAGGTCAGGAGTCTGATGACATTTTATTTGTTCCCCTTTTCCTCTTTTATTAGTTTTTGTTTAGGGAGTTAGGGAAGTGTCACGTGTATTTTCTTTCTGTTTTGTTTTGGTTAGGAAAGCTAGTCGCTCTATTTTTGTGGTTTTGTTTATTATTTTGGCCTTGTCATCTGCTGAAGCTCACTCCCTCTACGGGCATATCAATTAATTCACTGCTCATTTATACTACTTGTTACATTCCCTAACCCACCTCTACGTGCACAAAAAATTAAAATGTTTAAAACACTTCTTAAACATTTACATGCTCCAAAAGTTTAAAATTATCAGTTGATTGAAATTTAGGACTAGATAATTAGGTATAGGTACACATTAGCAATCATTCTGTGTTATGCTTGAAATTACCATAATGAAGGTTGTTTGTAATATTTCCTGTAATTGTGCTTTTTGGGGAATGGTATATCTACCATACCTCTTGAATTACCAGTAGGTCATTTTGTCTGGCTCTGTGCTTTGAAATGTAACAGTATTGAGTCCCAATTATCACATGTTAAGAATGAATGGCAGGCAACAACATCAGAGAAGATCAGACTTAAGTGGATTCCATATACCTGAACCTCTTCCCCAAAGAATAACATTGCACTAAACCTTAGTATTTGTGTATGTCTGGTGCGATGGGTTGGCTTCAAGTGTCTCAGGTAATTTCCCAATCGCAAGTGGATACAGCCTTATTAGAGACAGTGAGAGGGACTAGTGTCATCTGTGGGTTTTGGGCTGCAGTATCTGGTCTCAGGTTGCCAGCCACCCCACATAGATTGGCCTGTTTTTTTACAATGATGTGCTTTTGTCCTTTTGGTAGCTCTGTATCTGCCTCTAATTTGCTCTCGCACTCTGCTCCTTCCCCTGCTACAGCTACTTTTTCCCCACCTCTCTGTGATGGATCTCTCTCTCTCTCTCTTTCTCTCACCACCACTTCGTTTTTCCCTGCTGTGTTTCGTTCGCTTTCTTACTCTCTCTCTCTCTCTCTCTCTCTCTGTTTCTCTCTCTCTCTGTTGGAGCACTCTCCTGTCATGCTTAAGGACCAACTGCGTCCTTATCGTGCCCAAGGACAATAACTTCCACAGGCTGTGATTAATACTCACCAGCTGACTCTAATCACCGCGTAATTAATAGTTGATGTGGTGGCTTACAAAAACACCAGTGCCATTAACCTGAAGAGTATTGCTTCTGATTCCTTCCACACCTCTCCAAATGTTTCCATGGATCTAGCCCAAAATGCAGAAATGAACATGCCATCTGTATTTAGGCTGGGTTTTTTGGGCCAATTGTTAATTTTTTGGGAAAGTCTGATGATGTGTTTTTATGGGTAAACAGTCTGTGTGTGATTGTACTGATAAGCAGTTTGGGGCATCACAGTTCTCCTTGCAACTTGTCAAGAAACTGGTTCTGACTTTCAGAAACCCGAGATGGTGGCCAGTGCCTTTGGTGTTGCTGTGAGGAAATTCTCCAGCTGCTTGTCTACTCTACGTTTTCACTCAAACTCGCTTCTCTCTCTCCGACGAGACCAGAGCGGTTTTCTGAGAGAAAGGGGGGGAACCATTTTCACTCAAGACTCCCATGTACATCTTTGCCAGGGTTTATGAATATTTCAGGTTATTTGAAAAAGCTCAATTTTCTTTTCTGCGTTGAAGTTATGGTTAACAGAGCATGAGATACAGAAGCAAAGAGAGGCTTCATGTTTTGCTTCACGTTCCTGTCAAAGGCAGAAACTCTAGACCAAGAAAACAGCCAAATTTGATGGAGCTGATTTGATGCGCTTGAGCAGTGAATATTGGAATAACACGTTTCCCGTTATGGCATTCCACAGCTCCCGCCACTTGATTTTTGACAAAACGAGGTGTACTGTCAAACAAGTGAGAAGGCCTGTGATGAACTAGATTACTTTCCAAATGCTTAAACAATACAGTTTACTCTACATTATATACTTTGAAATGCTGGAGGTGTTCTAAGAGGGAGAGCACCGAACATTTTATTTATTCAAATCTGATTTCTGTCAGGTGTTTTCAGACGAAACACAGGCCTTGCAATGCCTAATGCCTAGATACCAGATCATTGCAACCCTTAGCTAAACCCAAGTAGCACGGGTGATCTGAAAAACAAAACCCTTTTCTCTTCAAGAACAATCATGGTTCGTTAACATTTAGCATAGAAGTAGTGGAGATCAATACGATGTGTTTCCTAATCTGTTGTGGCGTTCCATCATTAATCACTTTATCCTCATGCTTTCATCTCACTAGCTACATCTAAATTGGACATGCACAGAAAGGGGAGCTTCACTTGATGTCATCATGGCATATGAAAACGCTCTAGAGCTCCACAGTTAACTGAGGTGCACAGAATTAGGGATATACAAACATGGAAAATTGAATACATTTTTCTCCTCTAAATGGATCTGATGTGTCACCCGAACGCTCGAATGAGTATGCCAGCCTCTTCTCTCGGACTTAATGATGTTACTTTTTTTTCTTGCTATGAAAGTTCCCAAGAATGGCAATAAGCAGAGAAGCATCAAATCAGCTTCTGGAAGCAGAGAGGTTTTCGCTGGCCCATGAATTTACTAATTCCCATTCGCATGCTTCAGGGCTACAACCGGGCGGAATTAGCGACTCCAAGCGGCTGCCTGAGCTCGGGACGGCGTAAACTGCGGCGGCGAGCGGAGCCTTCAGAGCCTCCCTAACACCTCTTCATTCTTCCGCGCTTTACTTCACAGTTGTCCGGGAGTCTGCATCTTTGCAGGCAGCTCTCAGGCGACAGAAGCCCATACCTTCTTAAGCGCTTCCACTGAAGTTTGCCGCCTGAGAGGGAATTCAAACCAGATCCATGCGTAATGCGATTGTGTGTCGATCCGAGCCTGATTGCGGCGCTTTCGCCGCGTTGTAAGCCTCTTTAATCCATAATATGTCTAAATTAGAGCCAGTCACCACTCTGCCACATACTGTTGGCTGGTAGATATATGAATCAAGCTTTGAATTAATATCCACATGACTTGTCTACACTGCTTTGCTGCGCAATCCATCTTCTGCGGACATGATTCAGTTATGTAAGCAAATTGACACGCAATCCATTGCTGTCGTCCTTGTCGTCACCTCTAAGGCCACATTTGATTGTTGGAGTGAGCAAATGGATGCCGCGTGGACTTGCATTGGAGCAGGAGATGGGAAGTCGGCCAGCTAAACATATCAATAAGAATGATCCTCACGCCGCTTGACAACCGGTTAAAGCTCAGGAGCCTCGGTGAACGTCTGTCTGCCATATTACAAAGAATGGGCCTCATACTCAAATGAGATTTAGGCTGTAGGTTAAGGGCCACATAAAACTATTAAAACAGTCCAAAACCACGGTGGAAATCCCAAATCAAAACGGACTTGTAATTAATTGCAAACACCACTGATATAGCAGTTCTTTTTCAGTTTGTCCAAGGGCACTTGACCTTTGTCCCAGTGGTTAGGTCCCCCCCTCCCCGCCCTTGTGCACTTTGGTTTGACAGATCGGACATCTTGTCTTATCTACCAGAAATAGGAATAACTTCCTCACCTGGGAATTGGCTTTCTTACTGGCAGGAGATACTAAAGGGACTCATGGGGAATTCCATAAAGGGATGGTGCGCAACAGCTGGGGAGTTCATAACAGCCTCAGTAGGAGGGCTTTAGCGGATTACCTCGAATAATCACTAACTTTTGAGGGGTGAGGGATTAAAAAGTAAAAAAAAAAAAAATGTAACAAGGTCATTAACTACAATGAAACTAATCTTGGGAGTTTAGGGGAGGCCATAAAAAAACATTTTTATCATCAGTACACTACAGGCACATTTTCATGGCATTTCCTAGTTTTGAAGTAATGATTAATTGTTTGGATTCCTCAAAAACAAACTGTAAAAGTGTTTCAGGACAATAAAGGTTGTAATTGGAGGGAACAGAATCCCAAGTGAAAACAAAAGCCCTGCATCTCCTGACTTTCTATTTAATTGTGGCTTGCCAAACCTTTACTGTTGATCAGTGTAATTATGTTTGATGAAGACATACGTAAATAAGCTTGTACAACCACAACGAAGGCTGATGATACAGAACCTACCGACAGTTAAATCAAGCCCAGTTACATTTGATACTTTAATGAAACCCAGCTCTGTTTCCAGCCCATTTTGTAGAACTCCTGTTGCTTCTCTTCGTCTTCTCTATATTCCTCCCTTCTTCCTGCCCTGATCCACCCCCCACCCCCCCATCAATGACGCGTGCTGATTGGATGTGCGGCTGTCTGGACAGTTTACACATTCAGTCACAGTTAAGCAACACTCAAAAACCCTCTGACAAACCATTCAACATTAAATTGAACTGCAGCTCTGTGGGCAGAGGGGTTTGGGGGGGGGGGGGGGGTTATGCCCGCTAGAGAGGTGTCATTTTGAGGAGTCCTGTCACCTTCGGGAGACGTCCTGGAGCCAACGATGGGGTTGTGCTCCCGTCATATGCCAAAGTGTGATGAATGAGCTATCTCTATAGGTGTGGCTAATGCGCTCTCCCGCCTTGGCCAATAGGAAGCCTCTACCGTGTCATGTTAGCTACGGGCAGCTTGCTTCTGTATGAAGTGATCCCTGCTGGGCAGTGCCTGTCCTTCCAGCTCTGGGGCATGGCGTCAGGGTAGGCCATCAGCTACACACACACCTAGGCTGCCTTTTTTTTTAATGTTTGAAATTGCAGTTTATACTAACGTGCTCTGTGCAGGTACACGTGATGATGAAGCACTTGAGGTCTAACTAATGCACTACACTAAACTGCAGCTAAAGGGGAAACTGACTCAACCCATCTGGACCTTTTCTACCAAATCTGCTACTATTATCTTGTGTTTATTTAGATCGTTTCACATTTAGATTCACAACTCCCACACACACACACACACACACACACACACACACACACAAGTTCGTTCTATCTGTCTTACCTCTCTTTCTCAGTCTCTCCCTCTCATGCACACACATCCAACTCCCACCACCACAAAGGATCATTTTAGTTGCAGGGGTCTCTTTCTGTTTTGGCTAAAGTATAAAAACATTTTATAAAAACATTGTTATTAATACTGCAATGATGCATGGTACAGAAAGACGTGGCATATGTAGGATGTTTCTAACACAGTGGCTGTCAGCCAGGTGCTCAGAGGTCCTAATGCCACTCCAACCACCGGTCAAGTAATCAACCAAACCTCAGTTAGGCTTGTTGATGCTGATAAGCTGCAAGCGAATTGTAATGAATGTCTCTTGTGGTTTGAGTCTGTGAGGAAACAGTGGTACTCCTGCATGTGTAGTTCAGGCAGTAATAGTTTTTTTTTTTTTGAAATTCAAATTCAATCAGTGTGTCAGTGCGGAGCACCTGGTCTGCAGTGTTGGACGTGGATGGTGTTCAGTGTCTATGAGGCTGTGTAGATGTGTGCTGTAGGGGGCGTTGGGGGTGGATAGCATATGTGGAGAGGCTAAACAGAGACAATACGCAACAGCTGGTCTGCCTGAGGTGCAGCTCCAATCTGCCTTAACCCAGAGCACAGTTTTCAGTCTCTCTGCTGCCTGCACCCTCTATTGATATCTGTCCTTAACTCTCTCTCTCTCTCTCTCTCTCTCTCTCTCTCTCTCTCTGACTCCATCTCCGTCAATTTCCAGCTCGGTGTCTCTTTCCCTGCCTATAAATCTACCTGTGCGCAACACCAACCCACACTCACTCACTCTCTCTACCCCTCACACTCTCTCTACCCCTCTCACTCTCTCTACACCTCACTCTCTCCCCCTCACACACACTCTCCCCCTCACACTCTCTATACGCCTTACACTCTCAGCCTCACACTCTCTCTACCCTCACCCTCTCTATTCACACTCACCCCCTCCATTGCTGTTCACTTTGATCCTGCCTCATTATCTTAACTATCCTACACCTTGCCTTACATGTATCAAACATTTATTTGATAAAGGGACTATCCTCTATGCTTTACTTTTCCCCTGTCTTATTGCTTGAAGATGGACGCCATTTTCCTGCTGAACTGTAAGCTGCATGCCTGAGGATGAGACAGCCTATTTCCTCTCGAGGAATTTTGGAGAGCCTCCAAATGATTTGATACCTAGTTCCAATTACTCTCTTATGTCTCTAGATTTAAATTTTCTGCATCAATTTTAGCATCAATTGTCTCTCAGTCAATGAACTCAGCACTAGAGGCTCTAGAAGAGCACAGAGTTTTCAGTTTTGTGTACTTCTCATAATGTTAGGAGTTAGTAGCTACTTATAAGGAGGCGCCGTGTGCTGGTCTATCCTCTGTTCCTTGTGTCCTTCACCACCCGTCACACACGGAAGCGCAGTGAAACTGCTCTCCGCCCGTCTGATTAGCTAGTCTCCTCTCATCCCAGCTCGTTTGGCGATGGGGTGTGTGGTTGTGTTGGCGTATTGATGATGGCAGCACTGATTTGCTGGATGTCTTATTAATCACCAGTGTCTGATGGGTGACCTTTCACTGAGCACTCCTGGCCGTGGCCTGCAGCCTCCTGGGATGGACGCTGCTGTCATCCCTCAGTCTCTAATGTCAACCTCAGCTGCAGCACATGTCCAGCCGCCTGACCCTGCTGCTTGGGTCGGTGCAGCTCCCCACCGTTCAGTAAGAGCAGAAGGGTAGTGCTCCCGCACTCTGGCAAATGCGCTGGTCGTCCAGTCGCATATGCCTTTGCCAGTGTGTGTGATTAGAACTTTGGTAGAATCTCCTAACTTTTGCTTGACTTTGTGGCAGATCTTCTTTGTGATAAATCCTGGTTACTATCCTGGTTAGCTTCTTGGCTAAGTCCCAACAACCCCCCCAGGCTCATAAGTAAAAAAACATAAACATCAAAATGTGTGCAGACTAATGAAGGGCAGACATGAAGTGCCCACTGATGAACAGTGAGATATTTATAGTTGATCTTTATTTAAATTATTCGGTTATAAAAGGAGACAAATGCTAATGAGCTATTTTGGTTTCCAGACATGTAACTGTTTTAAAAGGCAGCATAATAAACTTAGTATCATCTAAACAGAATGTTCTAAGCAAATGTTCCTTTGACTAATAATGACAGCGTCCGCACATATGGCTTTATTCCTTATTATGAAGACTTGCGCTTTCATAATATTGAGGCCACATTATTTCATTCCACCACTGAGGAAAAAAAATAATAAAATAAAACCCTTTTGTGCTTGGAATTCACAAGTGTTCTTGTCAGGGCGCCTCTAGACAAAGCTGTTCCTCAAAAGCGTATTCATTTTTTTTTTTTTTTTTTTTCAAAAAAAACTTCATTTGGGCCATAGCCTTGCCATACCAACACATGTCGCCTGGCTTGCGTTTGCAGAACAGATTGTGTGGGGAATTTTTGACAGGATGCTGGCAAGGAAATACAGATTTGGCAATTAACCTTGATGTCACTGTAATTACTAAGTCACTTTAGTCAAATGAATTAATTTCCCAAAAGGACATCAAAACAAAACGATCTCCTCTCTTCCTAAAGTGAGCCAATATGGAAGTGTGTAATTATCAAGCAGGAGGAGGAAAGATGAGCAGTGTCCATATCCCTGTCTTTAGCAAGATGCCAAACAGGACGTGTGAATAATCTCATGGCAGGATTCTCTGCATTTTGGCCTCTAGTTGACAAGCGCCTGCTCCCACGGGAACTCACACACCACTCAGCAGCAGTGCTGCTGACATTGCTGTTTTAAATGACGCATTGCTTGACATGGCCATCTCATTCTGCAATAGCCTGGGAGCTTTACAGCCGGCCTGGGTGCTCAGATGTGGCTCCGGGTGGAAGTTTCAGCCCTACTCACGGTTTGGTGCTAGTGCCGCAATCTGTGGGCGAGCATCTGCTGTGGCAAGCGACGCGCATCCGCGCATCACCGGACAGCATGCGGGTTGGGTGTTCGGCGACTTTGGTTCCTTTGCCGTGTTCATAATCCCCTGCATCCCACTGAGAAGCGAAGGACTCTTGTCTCATAATTGCATGCTGCTTCAATTAGTATGCAAATGAATGATTTTTCCCCCTAATTTCTCTGGCGGCATCACTATTAAGTTATTCTATACTAGAGAAGAAAAGAACAATAATAGATGAAAAAGGAGACAGAGCAAACTGGAGTGAATGTTAATTAAAGTAGAGCTGGTTTTTTTCTTTTCTCTGTTTCAATTCCCGGGCTCTCCAACACGCGTTACTACTGTTCTGTATCTCCAGTGGCAGGTACCCTGCTGATGATGTAGTCCGGGTTAACGTTGGAGCCTCTGCACTTGTTAAGCCAAATCTGAATCCTCACCAGGTCGGAACACTTTAGCTGCTGCCGTGGCTGTCCCGTAGGACTAAACAAGGTTTCTGCATCTCTCGTCTCCACCTGGCTTCTCCGGCGAGATCCCACCCAAACGGAGCGACCGAGCAAGTGACGACCGACCACCGAGATCCCTTAGCTCGAGCCCTAATTTAATCTGACGGGTCCTAAATGGAATCATGCAAGAAGAGGCTAAAATATTACTATATTGACTTAATTAAAATATATTAGAGGGTGTCATGCTAGACCTGGTAAATTAAAGTGTGCTGTGAGGTAGTGACAGTGATTAAGAAGAATGGGCCCCGATGCCACGCGGCGTGTGCCGTCGCACTGACAGGTGTACCGGTTGCCATGGCAGGGTGGCAGCTTTGCGCGGTGCGCGGGGGTGGGTGTTGCAGTGCAGGTCAGAGGAACCAGACCATGAAACGTTGATGGAAACACTGACAACTACAGACAGTTTGCTCATGGTAAGTGATATTAGTGTGAAAAAAAGTAAACAGCAATAGCAACATCACCTCTGAAGATGGCTCTTGTACTGGCTGCCTGAAAACATCCACTTCTATAGTAATGTACAGCTAGAGCAAAGCACTTGCTGTCCACTTCAATGCCCTATTGGGCCTGCTCCTCTTTAAAATAACCTTAATGTGCTTGTCTGTCCAGCTCACCCCATGGATGAATGCTTGACCTAAACTGAAATAGCAGCACCATAACAGTAGTGGGGCTGCTTGCAGAGAGTTATGTGGGTAACGTAGCCCATACATGCCAGCGTTGCTGCCTACAGCCCTGTGTTCCCATCAGTGAGGTGGCGGTAATCTCTCCAGGTAGGCTGATGTTGTGGGGAGAGGAGAGAGACGTGGGGTGGGTCAGAGGAGATGGACTGCAGTGGCGCTGCTGGGTGTTAAGCGACAAACGCGGCATTAGCCCACGGGTCCGAGTGTTATTTTGTGCGGCACTGGTGTACACTAACCACCGCACACCATCTCACGCCTCCCTGTGCCGGGCGGAAGGGTGACCTAATTGCATCAAGAAGAAAAGAGCAGCTATAACTATCTAACTATCTCAGATTTGATTGGGCTGATTTACTCCCTCCCTCTTCTGCATGTATACTGAGTTAAAGGTGCACTCTCAGATGTAATTCGTTGCCATGAGCAGGGATATCACCATTAGCAAGCTTGAGTCAATTAAAGACCAAGGCAGATTTCAGGGTGTGTGTGTGTGTGTGTGTGTGTGTGTGTTGGCAGTCAGCAGTGGCCCTCTCGTGCAGACCGCATGGAAGCTGCCTCAGATAGCTGCATCATTAGTATGCTGCTTCCGAGCTGTGTGTGTGTGCGCGCGTTTTTCCTCTCGCCTCTTTTCGGCGTAGCACCTGACCCCACGGCACAGTGAGACTAATTGCTGTATAAGCTGGCTGAAGATGAGCAGTGCTGTGTTCCTGCCCACTGCCTCCAGCCACTGTTCCCCCAGTCCTGTCTATCGGGCCAAGCGAGGGAAGCCGGAAGCCGGAGAACCGGGTCAGAATGGCTGCACGTGTCACACGTTGGTGTGTGTGAGGTACAAAATGGTGGGTTGGGGTGGGGTGGGGAGAGGTGGGGGGGGATTCTGTAGAGAAGAGCCAGAGGCAGCTATGAGAGGTTCGGCACTGACATTTTCCCACTGCGGTCGATGTGTTGACTTTCAATTAGACAGGAAATTGTTCTCTTTTACACAAACAGGGTGTGTATGTTTATGTGTGTCTGTGTGTGTGTGTGTGTGTCTGTGTGTGTGTTCACTCATACCACTGTTTACACAAAAATGCAGCACACTCCACCTGAGGGGTGCAGAGTCCAGTCCTGGGGATCTCCAGCCCTGCAGAGTTTATTTTCTTATGTCTAGCCCTGACCTGGCACTCCTGGCTCTGATGTTAAGATGCTACTGAAGGTCTTGATGAACCGGATCAGGCAGGTTCTGATAGGGTGTGAACTAAACTCTGCAGGACGGAACTTCACCAGGACCAGACTTTAGTGTTTCTGCTCTACCCCACTGACTGAAATACACACTTCACTATCTTAAAAAGAACAGAACTCTTGATGTAAAGGCCATTTTATACACACCAAACTTAGTCCTTGACTGTATTTCAGTCGGAAATATCTACTGTCTGGTTTAGCCCAGAAATGGGCTTAACATTAACCTTGATGCCACACACATCCCACGAGCAAAATGGTGGTTCCTCGAGCTGACTTCTCCTTCTGCAGTGCCCTGACACGGCACTGCTTATTCAAACACATGAGAACTCCTCCCGCCAATGCATTCCTTCTTAATGACACATTAAAGGAGAAACGTTTTCACCAGCGTGGCTAATTCCAAACCAGCTTTCACTTTAGCTGTCAGAGAAATCGGCCTCATCTTACTTGCACGCTGCACACGAAAATTACCGAGAGTATTAGTGCCGTGCATTGTCATTTAATGGAAAGGAACTTTACGAAGCCTTTGATGAGGCCTGCTCAGGAGTGCATGAAGGCTGGCATAATGGTGGTTTGCCCACGCTTGTGCAGTTTCAACTCGGGTGAATACTCTTGGCGCAGGTCATGAGGTGCGACGCGTCGGCACGAGGAGCAGGCCCACGTCAGAGTCAGACATCACTTACTTTAGGAGCTGCTGAGAATCACCAGCTGTTTCACAGGTATGGGCTGATAGTAGCAATTTAACATGTATTTGATAAATAAAATATGAATCCTTTTTTTTTCTCCTTTTAATGTACAATGCATTTGGAACACTGATACAGGGTTTTATTCACTGAGTGCAGTGAGGAATTGTGGTTGCCCACTCACACAGTAACTATTATGTATTAATTGGCTTTTTGTGTAATTTCTTGTTTATTTATCTATTTATTTTGGCGAACATAACTCTCACTCATGGTAATGTTCCTCATTAAAATCTGCCAAAGTAATCAAATGCTTTAGATTTTTGAAAATAAATTATGGGGCCTAATTAGGCTTGTTTCAGACAATATTCACAAAACAAACTTTTTTTTTTTTTTTGCTCTTTTTGCTTTATAATATAAATGTCCTGAAATGTAGCTGCAAAACAATGCCCTCAACAGTTCTTTGATATTTCCAGAGCTCCAATTAATCACACTCTTTTCATTCGCAATGAGACAATATTTGTTTGGGGAAGGGGAAACTCTCTAGCATTCCGGCTGCAGATGTGTCATGTAAACACCTCACTCTGACAATTGTAGTAAAATATGTTTATTAATTTGTGGCAGGGCTGGATTTTCGCCATATGCTTTTGAACTCGCATACAACGCCGGCTTGCAGATGCTTTGACAGTTAGTGGGTTACCCTGTAATCGAAATACACACAGCATCATTATGACGGTCTGAAATAATCCCACCCATCCTGTGCATCTCGTATTATTCTACCTGTTTGGTAGTTGGTCTTGGAAAAAACAAAACAAAAAAAAAGTTTATGCTAGATTGACACCTGTCGTACTCTGCAGCAAAGGTACAAATGGCTGAAAGAGGATCAGCAGACGGGGGAGGAAGCACGCTCACTCACTGCAAGAGCGGAACGAATTTCTTCCTCGTGCTTTCAAACGTCCTCTGTGTCGCGTCACAACGAGACTGATCAATTGGATTAGAGAGTGCCACGGTGAGGCCGTCATGGTTATGAACTGCGAATCTGTCGGACATGCGCCTCACACATCGACATCCACGTAAGTGGCCGAGTAGCGGTCTGACGGTGAAAGCCGGAACGTGCACAATCACGCGTAAAAGCAGAGCGCGAGGTTTCAAATAATTCCAGTTAAATGCAGGTAAATCCATTCTTTCCGCGAGCGACGTCAGCACAGTGCATGAGAATAAAGTGTAGATGGCCCATCAGTGGCACGTCTGGCTTTTACGCAAGAGTTGATTTATTAGAACAATGAATGAATCTAACGAGCGGTCTGGATGGAAATCGCAGGCAGAAGCTAGTGTTTGAAATGAAACACATGAATAATTAAACAGATTAAACAACGCCCACGACTTCGTCTATTTATCATTTTAAACGCATCAAACAAAATACGGGTTAATTAAGTCGCCATGGCACAGCATTTCAGAATACGTTTCAATAAACATCACAAACCTCCAAGATACAAGTGTATCCACACACGCCCACAAACAAACAAAAAGTAAGTCTTCTTTTGATGTGGAGCACACGTGTAACTATCAGGCATTCCAGTGCTTCTGCCTGGTCTCACTCTGGCCTATGAGACTGTCTCTTGTCTCAGTAGAGATCAAGGCTTACTGGCTTTCTGCCATCCCTCAGGCAAAAAAGTCACCTTAACTCGAGTACCTTTTGTTTTCTCCCTTTTGTTTGTTCAACCTATTTGTTTATTTATTTCCTTCCTTCCCCTTTATGAACACAAAGTCTTTTAAAATGTAATAAACTGGTTTCTACCGAATGCACGGCTCAGAGTGTGGGGCAGACTGCATTAACCAGTGTTTAATAGGTACAACCTATGCATTCCTATCAGACTGTAACAGTCCAAAACACAGTGCATCGACATGATGCAGTCGGCCCCTGGGTGTGAGAGACGGGAAATGATCTGTAAAACACAGCTGTCCACCCATGGGTGGTGTAGCTACTTTATGGTCCACTCCATTTCCCCGTGTTCATGTCTGACTGGAGACACTTGGAGGAGTTGGAAAGGAATGCACTCCACGATATACTCACATCAGGCCCTGTTTGCAGACAGCTTAGTTTTTTATTTACTGAAAACACAAATGATTGGGTGAACACAATTAGCCTGCTCAGTGTAAAATGCTGTGAACTCATCCTTATGCTCTGTGAAGAGAAGCCAACTTAGTCGCTGAGTTGGACTCTCCTGCTACATTGCCATATTATGTAAGATGAATTGGTGTTTATAAGGAACCAGCCCATGGGAGAGAAACTCTCTGCGTTGTTTTTTTTTGTTTTGTTTTTTTTAATGTACATTTTAGCCATCAAACCTTTAATTTCATGGTATTTTGCTAAGATGGGTCTTTAGCTGGAGTTGGTGCAGAGTTTCTCTTTCTTTTTTTTCTTCAAAGGTGTTTAATTTTTTGCTTTCCCTGCTGCTCCCAGTCTACGTTGTATTCATACAGATTCCACATGTTACTTTTAACACTTAAATCTGCTACTGAAATCCCCCCCCCCCACCCCCCACAAATGATCTCCTTTAATTAAGCTATTCATCAATCTCCTAAGCAAGACTGATTAAAACAAGCCAATAATGACAGGAATAATCTAAAGTACACAGTGGCAGGCCCATTGTTACAGCACCATGATTAAAAAGCGATCTGTCCTTCCAAAGTGCATGTAATCTCTCTTTTCAGTGACAAAGTGGTCATTCAGGAAAGATCATTCATTTTCTCGCAGAACACACAGGCAGTCAATGAGGACTAGAAGCTTCTCTCTTCCATTCTCCCTCCTCCCTCCCACAACAGTGTGCAGGCCATAACAAGCAGCAGTGGTTGCCATGGGGAGCAGAATGGCCAGGGCAGGCCTCCTCCTGTGCTCCACCCGGCCTCCCTCATCGCGCAGGTGCCTCTGCTCTCTGCTGTGACTTGCCTTTTAAGCCAGATCTGCACTGCTGCCTCTGGGCATCTGCGGACATGTGGAGATGTCGTAAGTGAGCGTTTGCAGGGTTGTCGGCCAGCGCACGTGAACGAAACGCGAACGTGAGCACTAGGGAGCAGCATCCAAAAAAACTAAAGCAAAACAAAACAAATGGAAAATAAACAAACAAACAAAACAAGAGCAAACAAAAAGTGGATAATGAAGAGCATCTTCTGGTGCGTTGTAGAGAAGGCCTCGGAGAAGGAGAGTACTGGAGGCTATAAAGAAAGCTTTTGTTCATATTCATGTTCATATTAATGTTCAATTCTGCACCTAACAACCAATCTTTGAACTTCATCCCTTGACCTGCCACCAGTGCTACTGTGTTCAGCATTCTCCTGACACATCCGCAAACCGTTTGGTTTTTGGAGATTTTGGAGGTATGTTTGGAAATTTTGGAGGTATGCACATCAAGGCTTCTCTAAGCTATGCTTACCCAAAGCCTAATCTTCTGCATGGCACCGCAGATACCCTTACATCATCACATCCAACGCAAAATCAATGTGTCATGGATCTAGGACACTATGCCACATGCACGGTTTGATCTGGTGCATGCCGCCATCCGTGTGGCCCCTGTTGATTCCAGTTGCTGTGAAGCTGCCGGTCAACACATAGCTGCTGGAAAAGCAGAGCAGCGAAGCAGTAGAGTACGTAAGGATGGTAGAACGTGCAACACTGCATCTGCTTTCCCCGCGTGGGTAGGGAGTGTGAAATGTACCATGGTAAACGTCGGTTTGACTGGCATGACTTGTCAATTAATTGTAAACACATTAGAAAGAAGGTGTGTGTGTGTGTGTGTGTGTGTGTGTGTGAGAGAGAGAGAGAGAGAGAGAGAGAGAGAGAGAGAGAGAGAGAGAGAGAGAGAGAGAGAGAGAGACTGTGGGGGGAAGACGGGCCAGGATGAAGGAAGGGTCATTTCTTGAGAAGCATACCATTTTGGAAGCTGCTAATTATCTGCATACTGTCATGTCCATCCCCACGATTCCTGCCACGGTAACAGTGTCAGCCTAATCAAGTGAATAACTGTGATTATAGCCAGAAGGCAGGGCCGCTTTGAGACCCACACACGGCAAACCGCTTTCAAAGAATGGCTGTTCGGGGAACCTGTTCTCACCCACAGGAACATAGAGTTGTATTTAGCGCAGGTGCTGAGTCTCAGGAGGACAGTTCTGCCTTTCGTCCTCCATAGAAATCAGTTCATTCAGTCACAAAGCGTTCATCCAAAGTGTAAAGCTATATTTCTTCTATGAAGGAGAGCGTTTTAATTAATTAATTAACTAATGATTAGATAAGGCCGTTGTTGTCACTTATGACAAATTCTTAACATAGAATTTTTACATAAATTTTTTTATCCACTAGTTGTTTTTTTTTTAATCCATGCAAGTTTTAAATGAAAATGAAAATGAAGAGTTCCTTCCAGCTTTTTGCACTGGTGTTTATTGAGCATGGTGACCTTTTCTACTTTATTTCAGGGCTGAGCTGAGATTCATGTCATGTCATATAGGTGAGACCCAAGAGATTATGTGCTGATATTCTGAAAGAACATCTGTTGATGAGCTATTGGAAGAGCGGTGGGGCTCAGGGAGAGACCCCTGTAGAGAGGTCAGCACTGAGAGAAAGGTCTCCACTTCAGGAACAGATGCTGGCCCAACAGATGTTGATATGGAGAAACATCCCTCAGGTCTGTATGGGCTGCTGGACGAGAAAGGCTGTTTGTGGTGGTCAGAGTACTGGGTGAACTGCTAAGCCCCATCACCGCGTCTATCTGCGTTTGGAGCTCGGCAAACGGGCCGCTCCGTTATCCTCCCGTGACATCACTGAGCTGCAGAGCGCTGGTGCCTTTAGCGGGTGCTCCACCTGGAGACGCAAGCGCAGAACTGTAAGGTGAGCCAGATGGCCCTCTCTTCTTTGAGATGCCGTTATGTCACATCCATCTGCCCGTTGCCACCCAACATACCGCTTTAGGCCTGTCACCAGTGAAGACTGCCTCTGCTTGCTGTGTGGGAGGCTAACACAACCTAACCACATCAGTCAGCCTCCGCATGCACACATAGACACACACACACACACACACACACACACACACACATACGCACGCACGCACAGCGACTCATGCATACACTCGCTATCTGTTCTCCTTGGCGAGCACTGTCGTCTGTGCCGCGGCCGTCTGGCTGCGTTCCTCCCAGCAGGAGCCTCCGGCTGCACTGAGCTACATGCGCTGAGAATGTTAGCACAGCTAGCCTCATGCGCCATTGAGCACATATGCTGTGTTTTCCCGCTGCTTGTTTTTTTCGCCGGTGCCGGTGCCGTTTCGACCTATAGGAGGACTGTACCAGCGACAGGGTACACCGGATGCATTTAGAAGCGCAGTGCAGACCTTGTACCAGAGTGACATAATGCTTCTGTTTTTCTTAAGCTTCTCATAGGATGCCCCTTCCTTAGCCATCTACCCACCACACACCCTCTCAGTGACCTCCTGTTGTAGATCTCCTCGCATTTGGGAGGAGGAGGGGACATTCACTTTCGACTTCAAGTTAAAGTTCGTTCTTTGTCTTATTAAATGTGTTAAACCTTGGAGTGGATGTGATTGAAGAAAATGTCAAAGGCAAATTTATTTATATAGTGCTTTTTGTGACAAACTGCTGCATGCTTTTAAATTTACTCTAGCCAAAAAGATGCATGCCATCTGTATGTATCTGTATTTGCAGCTATCAAGCCCAACACAGCGTTTTAGAGATAACATATAAAAATCATTGGGAACCCAATACGTTTTTATTAATCAAGCTTTTCTGTGAAAAAGAACTCACTTCCAGGCTAAGTGGCTGAATTTAAATATGGGGCTTAAATATGGGGTTCCTGTGGTGCAGTTTGTGCACGGGGGTTATTTTGTTGACATATGCATCGAACTGATCTCACTGTGTAGAATTTGGGTGGCAGTGTGTTTTTACATTATGGACTGCTCCTCATTTCTCTCAATTTCTCAATTTGAGAAATGTCTACCAATCTCCCTTCTCTTTCACAGAACTGAAATTATGCAATCATACACTTCTGTGCTAGTGGCGAGCGGTGCGATCAATAGCTCTGTCCCTAGGTGCAGAGAAATAAAAAGAAAGCGCAATTGAGAGAGTGACTAGGGGCTAGAAGGTGTAAAATCTCTCCTGGGGCAAATGACATCCATCACTGACACAAGCATGTCTTTTGGGAACGCTGGGCCCGCATTTTCTCTCACCTCTACGGGCCGGCAATATATCCACAGAGACACCTTCAAATGATCTCCAAAACAAACTCTAACCAAGCACTCGATTAATAACGCACGGCGGAGCAGGCGACCCGTTTCCTGATCGATTCCGCTGTTCCACAGGTAGTGCCAAAGGTGGATACGCAGAGTTCCGCGGCAGGCCCTGCAGTGGCTCCGCCCCCTGGGCGCCGGAGCAGAACGGACGCTGGGTAGCACGGCGAGGAGCGGTAGTGTCGGTGCAGGCACGCGCGCACGCTCGCAGTGGGTAATGGAGGTTGATTACTGAGAGATGACCAGTGGATTGTGAAGGGCGTTGGCTGTATAGGCACCAGCTGTTTGCATTTCTTCGCTGGTCAAAGCTCGAGGGATGCTGAGAGGGAGCCATAGTGTGTGTGTGTGTGTATGTGTGTGTGTGTGTGTGTGTGTGTGTGTGTGTGTGTGTGTGTGTGTGTGTGAATGAGCTCAGTAATTTCCTACTGCTGATGAAATTACCATGCCCTTTTGAAAATTAGGATGGAGTGGAAATTCAGAGGGAGAAAGTGCCTATTGAAGTACAGCAAATGCACAACAAAAGGACTTTAATGCTTTAATTGCTTTATGCATTAGATATTAAGATAATATGACTGTAGTTATAACTACATATACACTTAAAAACAATTGCATATCCTTTCTGCAAAAACTGTTCCCAGCTGGTCCTTCCCTTGAAACTTTCATTCTTTTTTTCTTTTATCATCAGTAAGCCGAGCGACAGAGCCGGTTAATTAGGGAAGGTTCCTGTCCTACAGGTGGAATTAACTTGCCACTGCAGGAACAGTGGCAGGTATGCACACGTGTCATTTCCAGGATTTACCTTGCAGGAACGTTCCCACTGCCCGACACTCATGGAAGTGGCCTGAAGGCAGGAGCTGGCGTGGGCATCGGTGTGGGGCACTTTAAGACTGAGAGACCTGACAGCTACACAACTCAGACATGGAGCTTCCATTGTACTTCCGTGTGTGGTTGACCCAGAAGCAGAGTTGACACGCTTATATAACACGGCGGGCTACTGTCGACTTTGCCTTAGCCAGCGAGTTCCACACACTCCGCTTTGCAGAGCAGCTCCTACCAAATGCTGCACGCAGTATGGATCTGTTACTGAAACATGCACCACCTACGCAGTGGTGGATTTTATAGGATAAAATTCGTCTGAAGGCCTGTCCGGTTTTGCTCCGCTAGTGCCCAGAGCAGGCCGATGAATACGCTATCGACCCTTCCTGTTCTTATTTTTTGTCAAAACTGCGTCCACAGTAGAGGGGGTTACAGAGGAGCTCTGTGAGTGCGTAATGTCCCTGTGTTTGGGTCAGTGCCTGCGCCTAAGACCAGCCTAGGCCCAAAGCCGCCCTAACAGCCTCGTAGTAGAACCAGCAACACTGCTGTTTTCATACCATTTTGGAAGGGTTACCTGGTTTCTCCTGATGATGGCTGGAATGTGGTAGGCAAAAAAAAAGTGAATTAAAAACAAAAAACAAATGAACAAAAGTTAAAAACCTCGGATTACTTTCAATAGAAAGACATGGCTAGAGACAGCACTGATTTGTCTGGTGGCGGATTATTTTAACACTAATTATTTATTTACTTTAACATATTTATTTCTGAGCAAAGTAGACTAATTACTAAAGATATTAAAGCAAGTCTTTGGGTATTAAAATCTTTATATACAGCATGTTACTACAGAGCTGTAGTCGTAAGTTATAGAACATGTTACTCCATCCTGTGAAATAGAACATTTTTTGAGGGCTTATTTTACATCATTCTTGAACCACAGCGTTCCCCCCACTGTGCGTGTCCAACTCGAAGATGGCCGAGTGGCTCTGTTTAGTCCGTGCGGACGCTTGTTTGGGACCCTGAACGTGACGAGTGGGTGGAGCGAGCCTACACGTAAAGGACCCTAGTGTGAGCTGCCAGGCCCTGCTGGTGGAGCTGCACTTGGAAACTTCACACCGCTGAGCATAAGCCACAGCTGACGAAGGCTGACGGGCTCGGATGAGTGACTGGAGGAACAAGGGTCAGTCTGAGCACCACGCAACATCTTCATGCATGTCAGGAGGACCTGCGACCTGGCTGTACAGCAGGAAGCTCATTATGTGGACCGCATATTTAATTTGCTTTGACAGCCAATTAAATTTGGCAAAACATGGGTGTTGATCTATTTTGAGAAGGCATTGTAATTGGTTAATGAGTTATAAGAGAAAGCTTCTTGATCTCATTTTGGTGCTTAATTAACCTTGAAGTTGCTGATTTCCCCGGACTGTGGGGCGGGTGGTAGGGGTGGGAGGGGCATGATGATCTGGGTTACCTTGTGAACCCTCTTTCTTTTACTCTCTGTCCCCCTCTCTTTCATATTATGTCAAATGGATTGCCTGTTCTTTCTATGCCCTCCACCTCTCTCAATCTGTCCATTTGGTGTCCCTCTCAACTCCTCCTATGCTCCTCTCTGCCTTGGGCCTGTCCAAACGGCCATGGGAGTCATGAATGATTGATGACCCAGCCATCTACCTTAACTTGGCTGGCTGAGGGATCGAGACAGCTTTGATAGAAGTGTCCAGACACTTTAATGGCACCAGCTTGGTGTGGGTGTGGGTGTGTCAATATGTGTCTGTATGGGTGTGTGTGTGTGTGTGTGTGTGTGTGTGTGTGTGTGTGTGTGTGTGTGTGTGTGTGTGTGTGTGTGTGTGTGTGTATGTGTGTGTGCAGGTGGTTATAGGAAAAAGTGTGTGGCAGTACAGAACAAAGTGTTTGTAAATAGAAACATCAGGGCAGTCGGAGGTCTGGTTGAGGGGGCCAAGGATGTCTGGATTACCTTGTAGGCATAGCCCCCCCCCCCCCCTCTCTCTCTGATCAGGATGGCCTAGATCTAGAGCTCAAGGGAACCTGAACCCAGTTTTGACATGTTGGATCTTAGTGCCCAGCTCCCTCAGGTATGACCTGAACTAGACTCTTGAGTCTCGGGGTGCCCAAGCCAGATGAGTGCAGTTTCTCTCTCTCTCTCTCTCTCTCTCGCTCTCTCTCTCTCTCTCTCACTTTCCTTCCTTTTATAACCTTCATTTTCTCTCACCAGCAGCACCATATGGACAGGTGCTTTTGGCTGATCTCAACCCACAGACTCGTTTAAATTCACAGCCAGAGGGTCACCTCGTGTGTGTTTGTGCGTGTATACGTGTGTGTGTTTGTGTGTGTGTGTGTGTGTGTGTGTGTGTGTGTGTGTGCATGTGTAGGAGAGTGTGTTTCAGGACACAGAGGTAGATAGGGGGCTGTGGGACAGCGAAAACCCTGGTGAGCTCCACTTTTGCAGGTGAGAAGGCTGTGTGTGTGTGTGTGTGTGTGTGTGTGTGTGTGTGTGTGTGTGTGTGTGTGAGATGGCTGGAAAATCAGAACAGGTCCTGCGGCTCTGAATCGCAGTGGATCTCCTGTCACACCCAGGGCTCCCTGTTAGACCGCTTCTGAAAAATAGGTTTGAGCCCAGCATAAACGCAGTTCCTGTCTCTCAGTGATTCCTGGGCTTCACTACACCCTCAGGCACTTGGGCTGTAACTGTAAGTTGGGCAGTGTTGGACGAATAAAAAAATTACACAGCTTTGGCAGGTGTGGGTTAAAACATGACCAAAAGGTGAATGGTGTATAAATGTCATTTTTTTAATTAATGGAGGAAGTTTTACTTATGATTCTGATCAGTAACTTTAATATTTTAAATACAAAATGATACACTTGTGCAGTATGATATCACGTATATGATGTAACATATTTCTTCTTCATCTGTGACATTTTATTATATTGTTACCCCCAAAACCTTTACCCCAAAAAACATCTGACCCAAGAATGCGGAGGTGTTTCTGGCTTGTGATCATATTGCTGCTCCAGTCTTTTGGGACTTTCTTTTTAATCCTGACTTTGCCGGCCTGAGCGATCCTGTTCCCGTGCCAGACATGCAGACCTGTGCGATTCTTAAAGACTTCAGCCTGTGCCAATGTGCTTGTTAATATTCCCATCTGGAGAATCTTTAAAAACGTGATGAATGATAGTGGAAGGTGTGCTTGATGGCATGCATTAGGCAGCATTCATCAGAATCCCAAGCAGTCCCGCACAGGGCCATCAGAAACACCTCCCAGGCAGTAAGATATATAGCAAATGCACTTGCTCTTAACATATAATTTACACAAAAAAGGACTTCAAACTAAATAGATCCTCTAAGATTTCCCAAGCTTGTATGAAAGCTAAAGTATTTTTCTTATATTCTCCCTTTAGTTTAGGTATTTTTAATCTGTAGGGCTTTGACTCTTAAGAGTAATGTCTTGCGACTGATTAGTAATGGCTATAGTTTGATTTTGAGGTGATTTGTCTGTCTGTAATCAGGCACAATAAGAGAGGAGTTCTGGTGTCAGGTACAGACCATAAACAGGCTCTTTTAGTACCACTGACTGTGTCAAACGCGAAGCACATCCTCAAAACCTTTATATGATGATGCCCTTTCTTTACCTACCTGGTCAGCGCTTTCCGCAACGAAACTTTCAGACCGAACTCTTTGCCGTTAAGTGCAGTTAGCTGCACTCCTCCTCCCTGCTCCAGTTCCGCAATTCTTCATCCTGGCACAACGAGGAAGAAATGAGCCATAGCACCTGCTCTCCAGAAGAATCCGGACAGGTGAACAATGCCCGTGTGTTTCCTTCACGTCGGAGACGCTTCAGCGCGCTTCTCGTCCTCTCCGCCTCCTCCCCTCCGAGGGTCAGCGGATGCACAGGGATTGTCCCCCTCGTCCCCCTCGTCCCCCACCTCCCATTCCTCCACCTAAAACGGGCAGCTCACAGAGCCGCTCGGCCACATTGTTCGGCCCGTTGTAGCTACAGGGGTGAGCCGCCGGCTTCTAGATTAATCCTCTTTGTCAGGAGAGGGCCGCGGCGAGAGGCTGTAATACCCTTCTCAGATGGGTTGGCGCGGCCGGTGTCGCCTATGCCGCTTCCTCCCCTGGCTGTTCGTCAGGGCCGCGCTCCGGTGCCGAGCTTCCACGTGCGCAGGAGAGGCACAGAGGCTAACGCACTTACCTCACTTACCTCTTTAAGAGATTAAATGAAAGCCCCGGAGCTCACGGTAAAATCACAGTAATGAAACTCATGCTCCTTAGCGCTTCTTCCCCAATACATGTTTTAGTACTAGACCAAACAGGGCTGTCCCTTCTATTATATATACTGGGATATACTCGGATATACTGGGATATACTGGGCACATGGATGTGGAAATGGATATGCCGGGTTCGTATGCTGTGAAGTGCAGTGTTTGGATACATTTATGTGGAATTGGTGTTCTCAAGGGTGGATATTCAAGCTGAAGCTTCTTTCTCCATGTGCGGTGATCTGCAGAGAAATTCTCTGTCAACATTCATCTCGTCGTGAAGGAGAGGTCGTTCCCCTTACAGCTGTGTGATATTTGCTTTAGGGAGGCACTGTGTGGCTAGTCAGGTCAACAGACATATCGCAGAGTGGTACATAGGCACCAGAGGGGAAAAAAAAAGAAAGTATATTACACGTGTATGCAAAGTCTGAGCGAACACTGGCAGCGTCACTCCTCAGGGAGGTCAGCAGACACAGGAAAAGCATTATCACCTCTCCTTTGAAGGTATAAAAATGCAAAGAATTATTTACCTCTCACCGGCCAGGCCCCAAGACAGTGAGACTGCAGCAAAACACTGAATATGTGCTCGGGGCCAGTGAGCAGTCCTGATGGCCTTTGGGAGATCTCGCACTCCCTGGGTAACTGTGGAAGGGGAAATAAAATAAAAGAGGGCTGAAATGAAATTTTGAGGATCAAGGGAGGATCAGGTGTAGACTCTTAAGGTGCGGGCATGCACACGCACGCTAAGGTGGGCCGCCTCGCAAACACTCGCGCGGTCACACAGGAAATCCTTTTGTATCATCAATCTCAGCTTTCAGATCTGGACCCTCAGGAGTCCCTGATTCTGTTTCTGGCTCTCTCTCTCTCTCTCTCTCTCTCTCTCTCTCTCTCTCTCTCTCTCTCTCCCTCTCTCTCTCTGTACCTGGAGGAGGTCTCCAGACACCGCCAGCTCCAAGCAGGCCACTGGACCAGCCTGCTCCACCTTAAAACAACACGTTTCCTTATTACAGATCTCTCTAGTTGGCCGGTTAATGCTGCATAAACGAGGTACTACAGGGTGTGTATGTGTGTTTGCATGTTTGTGTGAGTGTGTGTGTGTGTGTGTGTGTGTGTGTGTGTGTGTGTGTGTGTGTGTGTGTGTGTATGTTGGGAGGACCAGAAGTCATGGAAAAGAATCAGCCATCAAAGCACTGGTGGCAGTGGAGCATGGTGGCGTGAAGAGATGAGCTGGCTGACGTTTTTATCTCCATCCCTCCCAGAATGCCTCTGATGGCTCTCCGTGTGAGTTTACAATACGGCAGTGAGCTGGATGCCACGCGCTCATTGATTACTGGTTTTATCTCCTTCACTGGCACCTGACACACTCGCCCTGCGATCCAACGAGCCGGCCACAGAAACGCCGCAGCGAACAAACTGCGGCCATGCTCCGTTGGGGAATAGCCAAATAATGCCAAATAATGCCTTCTGTTTGTTCAAATTTCCATTTCCACTCAAAAAATATCTTTGGGCTTTCGATGCGCTTCCCTGTGCCCAGATGCGCGTGCAGTAATTCCGTCAGCACATCGCTGCTCCGGAAACTGCTGCTCCAGCTCGCCCGCCCCGTGGCCAGGGCGCTGGGGAGGGCCCTGGCCGAGCACCTAAACCCTTCAGCCTAAGCGTGACGATGTAGTCGATATTTACGCCCCCGCGACTGCACTTCGGCGTGCCCTGCTGCGCCTCACTTTTCCAGTGGGCAGCCTTAGAGCAGATACCAGCTAGGAGCCTCTGCATTCCTTTCTACCCCCCATCTCCCACCTCCACCACCATCTCCTACACCACCAGCTTCCTTTCTGCCTCGCGTACGGCAGGGCCCTGAGCCCAGATCCCCCCGGCCTGCCTCGACTATTCCCTCGCCTCGCCGTGATTTGTGAGGCTCCAGTGGGGAGGAGAGCACAACTCCTATAGGTTAAAATCTGCAAACAATGAGTCTTCTGAGTGTGATGGATGAGCTACATCCTAGGCCATTTGTCTGTGCTTTATCCACCATCCCTTTATCAATTGTTATCCAAACTTTGCTTAACACGCATTCCCCAAATGTAGCCGGACAAAAAAATGGACTGAGGGAAAGAAAGATAAAAAGAGAGAGAGAGAGAGAGAGAGAGAGAGAGAGAGAGAGAGAGAGAGAGAGAGGGAAAGAGAGAGATCAATGTAGGTTTGAAGTAGAAGTTAAAGTAAGAGGACTCCTCAAAGACTTTCAGGTTCTAATTAAGAGTAGCGCTGCTATCCCCTCCCATGACATTTAATCCGGACATTCTTGATAAATGTCACACGCACGGTTACATGGACGGCAAATGGATGCCTCACCAAGTGTTTAATAACCTTTATAAATATTCCTGCCAGGAATTCAGATTCACTCGTATGTGTTCACACGCTTCTGTATAATGCACAGCTCATCAACAAGACGGTGTGGGTGTGTGTAGTTGTATGTGTGGAAGCTTGAGAGGATGCAGAGCACTCACGTGTGCTAGGCATGGACCACCCCGGGTTTGAAAGAGAATTACAGATAAAAGTCAGTTGTTTAGATAATAAAGCTCTTCTTACAAAGCTTGTGACTTTAATAAAAGCTTCCCCATGGTTCGTCACATAATGTAGATTTTGTCCTTTGTCTGGAGCTGGTGTTAACTTCCACTTCCCTTTCAGAATTATCAAATTCACTTTGTTAAATATGTTCATAATCAAGATTATCTTAGGCTGAACTATTACCGCTATTGAGTGAAAAAGCAAACCTTATTTGAAGTGTTTTCAGAATGTGGGCTGAAGTGAAGATGTATCGGGCTCTTTGAGAAATATACCCTGAATGTCGTTGCCAATGAAATGGATCTCTTTTGACTGTGCTGAGCCACAGTGTGTCGTTATTCTGGAGTTAATTTGGCCTGGTATCAAAACAAGGGCTTGTGGTAATTGCGGACAGATTAGTTGTGACACTTGAGCAGGTGCTGCGAAATTTGATCACCTCCTCGTGTTTGTGGCAGCCAAGACCACGCCTGCCTCCAACTTCCCCACAGTGACATTTTTAGGGCAAGAATAAATTGTAACCATTAATCACAAGAATGGCTTTAATATATATTTATATGATGTATGTATGAAATGCAAAACACTGCATCTTTAGTCCTCTTCAACATATTTCTGCCTGATCTAATGCTATATAGTTTATATTTAAAACTGTGAAACCCTGAAATGCCACTGCATTGTTTAACACAGCTAACATCAAAATTTGATATGCAATGATCTGTGATATAAATCTAGATGCGTTTGTTTTTTTTACAAGAGCAATTATCTGATTAAATCAAGAATATAAATATATATTCATTGTGGTTCTGAAGCTATTTTATCTCATGCTGCATGCTGCCCCCCCCCGGACACTGGCTCCTGAGTGATTACACCGTCTTCGGGTGTGTGTGTGTGTGTGTGTGTGTGTGTGTGTGTTTGCGCATTAGGGTGCACACACACGTGTGTGTGTGGAGGTTGTTTCTAGTTACTTTGCCTGTACTGCTGCACGGTGGCTAATTGCCTCTCTTGAGGAATAATGAAGTGACAACAGTAAATGTAGTGATGCGTCTGCTGCACACACACACACACGCACGCACGCACGCACGCACGCGCAGTCTCGCTCACACACACCGCGTGCCTCTTTTTCCATAGTTCCCAGTGCATGACCATTCATTGTGAATGGAAATCTTGCTCGTAGTTAGCAGGTCTAGAGGAAGAAAATCACCTCATATACATTATAACAAAATGCACTAGGGAAGGAAGAAAAGCGACTGACATGCTTCATTATGGGTAATTAAGAAAATATCTATACTTAGTGGTGCGTATATAATTCATTCCTATTTTTTATTTTATTTTTTATGGTATTCTGTGCAAATGGGAAGCTTTTGTTTGCAGGTGCTGCAACGTGAAGACATGACTAGTCCCCATCATCTTAATCCCTTCTGCTAATGACTGTGTGGCCCAGCTACATGCACTGCAGGGATGCAAGAATGGTCAAGTGAAGCCAAGTGAAAAATTAAGGTTTCGGGAAATCAAATATGTTATTAGGGCCCTTTTCCTGGGGGCTGTCACACGCTCGATGGCACAGACAGGCCTGGGACGAGTTTTGTCTCGCCACACTCACGTTTGACAGGGCTCATTCTCGCCAATATACGTGGAGGAGAATATGACACCCTGAAATAAGGCAGGAATAAAGAACTGAGAACAGCTGAGCACAGTGCTGAATTGGTTTAGGAATGAAACCACCATCGGTCAAGAAGGAAACATCCCTTTAAATGCTTTATAAATAGGTGTTGGGAAAGATATATTTTTCCCCCCAGACACATTCATAGATAGGTGTATATATGTCAAATGTTTTTTTTTCTTTTTCTCACCACTAGTCACTTCTCAGAGAAGCTGGGCTCTTCATCGTGGCCTGGCAGTGGAAGCTGGGAGGTTAGTGGTCAGCACATGTCTGCTCCAGCCGGCCAGTGCCTTTTTCCAGATGGGCACTCCAATTGGCACAGAATGCTAGGTGTTTGAGAGGGAGGCCACGTGACCCACGTGGTTGGATCTTTCTGTTGCACACTGGGACTGATCTTACACACATATTGATTTTCATGTGACGTTAGGGCACCTTCATTATGCCAAACGCAGGAATCACTGTCAGTAACGGTCATATGTAATTTGTTGATGGTTTTAAATGGTTCTACCTTTGTCTAAATGCATATTCAATGTATCAACTAACGGACAAGCCGTGTATGAGGTTGCGAAGGGCGTGTCTCTGAAATACGCAGAGCAGGCTTTATCCCAAGCCCTGGACTGCTCCAGCATGAAGGCCGCATGCCTGCACACGAACTCATGCTGCTGCTGACATCTGATCCTTTTATATTCAGACGTCAAGGTACCTCATCCGTTTTCTTTTCTTTTTGCTTTCAAGGAGGGGACCAGCATGGCTGGAAAACGCGCGGGCAGAGACGCCCCGGACCCTCTCCCTCACGGCCGCATCATTGCCCCCCAGGGAGGCGGATGTGCGGTCCTGCTATCTGCTGCTTCCCGTCGGCCTCCGTGATGGATGCGTAGCAGGACAAGCGCGCCTGTCCCTGGAGCCTACCGTGCGTCTCTTTCTGGGTTAAACAGCATCCTGCATCTTGGCCTTCTATACATTTCAGAAGCAACGTGTTTGCTGGACTGTGAAAGCGCCACAATCCATTTCTGTCCACATCTCAGGATAATGTAAAAGAAAACCTTTGGCAGCACTTTGAAGGTGCTTTTAAGGAATGTCATAACACTGCTAATGCTGCGATTTGCTTAAGAGCAAAGTTTGGATGGCGGTCCTTTTATTTTATTTATTTTATTTATTCATTCAGTGAATTGTTTTAAGCGCAATTGTAAACTTGGGTTTAAAGAGTTTTGCAGGGTTTAATAAGTATTGGTAAACGTGGAGAAAGAATGTTAAAGGCTTTTCTTGTATCTTAGAAAATTATGTGATGGTCTTAATGGACAAGTATGTGAAATCTTCAAGTGGTGGAGGGCTTGAGTATAAGTATAAAGCTTCGTTATTCAAGAGCTGCGAGACAGCTTTATTCCACTTCAGCTTTTAGATTTGCACATAATTCATATTCAGACAATATTCAGACAGATATTTTAAGGGACTCAAAATAAAGTTAAATATAGCAGAGAACAAGTGGACAACAGGAGAAGGCTGAGTATTCTGAATCTTTACTTATTCTTGGCTTTATTTTGGAGCTGTGTTTCTCAACCCATTCCTTGTCACCCTCTGGAATATTGTTACTCCCAGTATATCTGCACCAGGTTCCCAGTGTTATTGGCTTGTTTCACATGGGTTGTGAGGTTGGAGTAAAAACGCAGACCATTTGAGGACTGGATTGGGAACACTGGGTCTAGGAACATTTGTTTAGCGTTAATGTCTTTGCGATAAGGTGGGGGGGGGGGGTACCCTCGGCTGCCTGCTACTGTTACTGTCGTCTTCAGCTGCCTGTTGCTGTTTTTGAGACGGGTTTGTGAATGGTGCTTTTGACCGTTCTGCCTTCTGTTGGTGCTGAGCATCTTCACACGTGTCCCCTGCCTTGCTGAGTGATTCATTAGAGTCCATGTGCCACTTCTCAAAGGAAACATCATAAACCTGCCAAAGCAGACTAGGGCCAAGACTGATATGCTATAAAGATCACAGATTTAATCTCTTAAATCTTTAACGCCAGATCTTTAAAAGAACAATGAAAGAAAGTCCTAGTTAACAATTTCATATGGTTTTGTTGGCACCCGCTGAAAGTGTCGTTCTTGACCGGGTGCTGTCCTGAGCCTTATGGCATTATCTTGTGCTTGTGTTCTCCATGGCTAATCCATTCCTCATGGACCCTCAGAACATCAGCCGTGGTTTGCAGCTGCCTCTGCCTTTCCTTCCTCTGTGGGATCAGGGTTGACCTACACTGGAAGCCGTATCGTACTGCCTGCTTCCAGACACCGCGGCGGCAGGAGTGAACATGGATCAGTCGCCTGCGCGGTTCCTACGCCTCGGTTTTATCCTCCTGCTGATGACATGCCACAGCTGGTTATGATTTCCTGAGTGTCAGAACCATCACACCAGGACATTCCCAAGAGCTTGTTCCCAGCAGAGACTTGTGGTTCTGAAGGATCACTCCTCTCTCTCACAGTGACTCATTCTCTTTAGCTCACACTGTTAAGATTAAATGGGAACTTGCGGGCGGTGACATAGGAATTGGTTAATTAGCTTCCATTAATTATGGAAATGGCATGAGGGAGTATTATGCAGAATCAACGGGACCGGCAGCAGAAT
>NC_137507.1:15667500-15680000 GCF_041902795.1 Electrophorus electricus
TCCAGAATGACTAACAATTATGACTAAATACAACTGGAGCAGTTAAGGGTCTTGCATAGCAGCAACTTGGCAGCAGTGGGACTTGAACTGGCAACCTTTCAATTACAAGTCAAGTACCTTAAACTCTGAGCTACCACCATCTCCAGAACGGCCTGAACAAAAAAGCCGTGACACAGTTTGCGTCTGCGACCTTGAGATTGCCTGTAGAGTTCTGGAACAAAGTCTCCTGGACAGCTAGACTGAAGATGAATCTATACGAGAGTGATGAAAAGAAATAAGTGTGGAGAAAAAAATGAAATGCTCATAATGCATGAAGCATGGCTTCATCTGTGATGCGTGATGTCATGGCTAAGTGTGGACCTGCCACCCCTGTTTGTATTGATCATGTGACCACTGATGGTGGCAGCAGGAGGATTAATTCTGAAGTGAGTTGTGAAGTGAACAGAATCAGCCTCACACCTCATCGGTTGGCACCTCCCAGCCAGGCAATGGCCTGAACCAGAGCACTGAAGCTGTGGGTTTGGTCAGGGCTAGAAAGTGGAATGCTCTTCACAGTCACTCCCTCTGACTTTGGGGTAGATTGGTAAAAAGGATATGAAAATGAACTGGCTTACTCAATGTAGAGCAAAGCTGACATTCTGCACTTCATAGTTATTGTTTTCAAATCCAAAACACAACTACAGGGGCAGAACATACAATGAACTTCACGGTGTATTCAACACTGAATTCATATCATAACACATTCATTTGGGCATTCTTTTTGTTCTATTCATTTGGCCTTGCATGTTCTTCTGTTTTTTTTTTTTCTGATTGGACAGATTTTTATATGAAATATTAAGTTGTTTGACCATTGATGTGTTGAATCTGTTTTATGATTTGGGTCAGTGTTTTTGTGAGGAACATGAACTGCACTGGTTGGCATCTCCAAGTGTCAACAGAAGGTTGTTTATCCCACTGTGATGTCTGCTGAACGACTGCTTGGCCTAAGGCCGGCATCAGCACAAAAGGACCATTCCATAGTTCCTTTATGAAGAACTGAAAGTGGAGACCAAGCTATTTTTGTATATTGGCTTTCTTCAAGGAGATATAGTAGCATGATATAGTAGCACGTTCTTGCACAGCCCACTTCGAGTGCAAAATGAGCAAACCACATAGGGATGTAAGATTTCCCACCCTGTTTGTGCGGGTAAAATTTTAAAAAGTCATAACGCACTGACTTGCATTAGCAAAATGACTAGTATTTCATGCAGTAAAATGCTGATGTTGTAATAGTGAAGCCCAATTAATAATGCAGGTTACATCAAACACACATCATTACATCACCTTATAGCACCAGTGCCGAGTCTATTACAGCCATTTAGGCCTGTCCACAAGGGAAACAAACTTCCATCTGACTTAATTCGGACTGTTTTTATGCTCAACCAGATATAGTGAATCATCTGACAGCTGACAATATAGTTGCACTTCTGATTTCATTTCAGCTTTGCACCCTGTCCAGCTGATGACGCTGCTTGAAACTCAAGGGTGTCCGACGTTGAAGCAAGACTACAGCGATATGAACAGCCCACGGATGGAACTGAAGTTGTGCTAATCAGAACGTGCTCTTCTGACTTCGGCAAAAACAAATCGCATGTGTGAACTTTCCCCAATATAGAAAAAAATTGTCAAAGTCAAATAAATGAACAAATCTCCCATTTTAACCCTCCCTCATAGAAAGACAAACTTGAAGTGACAAAGGTGAAAATAAAACACTGATCTCTTTTGTGGATCACCTATACATACCTCAACAATCTGCTTCCATATTCCACAGCCTCTCCGTCCCACTTCCACAAACGGACTCTCTCTAAAATAATAACCTTTCTATTTGGCTCTTGAGAATCTGCGCAGAGAAGGTTATTTTTCTATTCCCTCAGAAATGGGCCACCTCTGACCTCGATGTGATATATTCAGACTTGGTCCTCTCCAGAAATGGAATCAGTTCTCTTCTGTTTAGATGTAGATCATCTCCCTCTACTCCATTTCCTCCTTGCTTCTCCCACCAAACACCTTATTTCCCCTTTATTGTGCTCCTCTCATTTTCTCTCACTCTGTTTCTTCTCTTTCTCTATCTTGTTTTCCCATTCTCTCATTTTCTCTCACTCTATTTCTTCTCTTTCTCTATCTTGTTTTCTCATACTCCCTCCCTCCCTCCCTCCCTCCCAGAGAGCCGTGCGTGCTGCCGTGGCTTTGTTCAGGGAAATTGCTGTCGTTTTCCATTCGCACTCCGTTCGCGACGGTCTAATGTTGCTACCTGCCAAGCGTGGCCGGCTTATTACAAAGGCCGCGCGTCACGTGAGCGGTTGCGTGTGCCTCTCCTCGGGTCTAAGGACACCTCGCGCAGGCAAACGATCAAATGTCGTCTGCGGCGTGCGGTAAGCAAGCGGTCTGTGTGAATGCATTTTCATGACCATTCCTGAACTTAAGTGGCATGTTTTCTTTGGTCTGTGCAGTCGCACCCTGCGATCATCGCTGGGCCATGTCCTTGTTTGTCGTCTGAAAACTGCCAGAGTGTGAACCGCCCCGCTTCGTGGTACTGATGCGGCCTTGTGAAGCCCTAGCTCTCCAAGACATAGGAAACCCTTCCTAAATGCTGAAGGAGCTGACACAACAGAGAAACTGTTTTCCCAAGCACAGGACACAGGCTGAAGAGATCTCGTTGCATCCTGGTACATGTACCGAGGAGCACGGGAGAGGGAACACAGCTGGGGTGGTGGGGCGGGGCAGGGGTAGGGGTTCGGCCTCAAAGGGTCACTGGCTGCACCAGGCTGGTGTCCTGCTGGGGGTGCACGTGTGCCAGCGGGGGCACCAGCGGAGGCGTGAGTGGGTGCAGGGAACCAAGCGCGAATGTTTTCATTAGTTCATAGACCAGACATTACGACTCAGCGCCAATGCATGAATAATGCATTGTGGTGTTCTGCAGCTCCCTGTAACCCTGAGTCCTCTACTTATTTTAACATGGAGAACACAGCCATACACACACACACACACACACACACACACACACACACACACACACACACACACACGCACACAGGCATACATAAAAACAGAGTCGTAAAGCTACATTTCCAACATTCTAATAAAATTGCCATAACCTGGCTGGCTGAAGAGCCAAACACATTTGGAGCAAAATAAAACACACTGATGTGCCAGAACATCACTGTACAGTCCAAGCATCTGAAGACATCTGAAGGTGTTCTTCAACTTGCTAGCATGAAAAATGACAATAGCAGGTTCTCTTCCTCTCTGCTTCTATCACTCTCTCTCTCAGTTTCAAATTTTTTAAGTCAAAGTAGCTTTTTTGGCATGACTATGCCAGGTACAATTTTGCCAAATCAAATAAATTGAAACGGAACATGACATAAGTAACAAAATAGGAAAAAAGTACTAAATTAATAAAAGCAAAAATTAAAAATTAAAAATTAGAATAGGTCTGTAATTTAGACTGAGTTTTGGTGTCCAGACAGGCTTCTTTGTTTTGATCATTTGCTTAACTCTGTTTGGACGCTGTTCAGCAGTGCTGGATTGAGGCTACTCTATGTTAGGGCTCAGTAGGATAGCCAGTCTCAGTACCATCTTACAGAGGTTACCAGGTTTAGAGCTGTATTGAATTTGGATTACTGGAATTTAGATGCAGCCAAATGTGTAACCTTTTATGAATATGTAAAGTCAATAGAAATCATCCTAATTCTATCCTGCATTAATTAGTTGCATGAATTTTTCTTTGAACATGTAGTACATTTCTGCAGAATCCTGCATTCAGAGACTGTGGGATGCTTTTTAATGTCATCATGTGTAAGTGAATGGACCCCATACTTCACTTCTATACATTTATGGCATTTAGGTGATGCTTTTATCCAAAGTGACTTATAATTATGAATGAATACAATTTGAGCAATTTAGGGTTAAGGCTCTCTCTCTTAAACTGGCAACCTTTGGATTATTTATTAGTGAAGTACCTTAAGCCCTGAGCTACCACTGACCTTACAGCACATTGGGTGCAATAACACAATCAAAAAGTTTGCACCAAATTTTAATTGTAGAATTTTGCATAGAAAACTCTTTGTGCTTTTTCTTTTACTGTATTTGTTCCCAGTTCAAAGTTTCCAGAGGTGCTGATTTTCAGCCCATAGTAATCATAATGCAATGAATGCTGTAGTGTGATGTTTCCTAGAGGGAAAGGGTGCCTGTTTTCCTGAGACCCTGCTTCCTTCTGCTTCCTGTAATTTTCCTTCTGGAAAATTACAAATTTGATTTTGTTCCAATTAATTGTCAGGGCCCGGTTCTGATAGAACAGCTCCAGCAGGTCCAGTAGCAGCAGACTATCTGTGTAGAGCAGACAGTTCACCTCTGGGTTGTTTAGGGTGAGTCCAGGGGCTGCAGAATGTTCCAGTAACACCACTAACTCATTCCAATAAATGTTGAACAGCGTTGGACTCCAGTTGCAGCCCTGTCTGAACCCATGCCCCTGACTGAAGTATTCTGTTCCTTTGTTGCCAACTTGTATTCCACATTTTTATTCAAATAAATAGATTTGACGTCATATATTTTACCTCCTACACCACATTTTAGAATTTGATGTTCTCTCTCTCTTTCTCTCTCTCACTCGTTCTCTCTTTCTCGCTCTCACTCTCTTTCTCACTCTCTCTCACTCTCTATCTCACTCTCACACTCTTTGGTGTCGCAGCGTTACCCCAGCAACCAATCTACAAAAAAGAACAGTAGTTTTGCGTTTCTCTGATTCATCAGTCACCTCCACACACGACATCTTTCTCCTCTCCTCGTCTTCATGGTGACGTGTCGGGGCTCCTAGTCTGGAGCAGTAGGGCTCTCGATCAGAGACGGTGACACTGCCGCGCACTGGCGTGCATCTGCGCAGGTTCCTCTGTAGGACACCTTGCTGCCACAAACCCCCTCCTGTCACTCATCAGTTAGGCCTCCCCTACAACTCCACCCCACCTTCCATGGGCTTTTTCTCATTTTACACCACTCTTTTCCAAAGCCCGGTGCTCGTTACGTGAAGGCCGTGAAGAGGCATCGGTCACGTGCGCGGGGGAGGACAGTGAAGAACCGCTAGCCCTCAAACTGAATGACCGAAGGAGCTGTTTATGTTTCCATCGCGTCCTTTTGACCCCGTGGCTCTTGGCAAGCTGTCGCGTTGGTTTTCCTGCACGACCAATTCATTTTAATCACTTCACCCAGCAAGTGGTGGGAGAAAGGGAGGGGGGTGGCGTGGGAGGAGCCGGCTGCTAATTGATTGACAAGTACTTTGCATATACAGTATGGGACAAAATGTCAGCCGAAGCCTCGGCGCTGACCTGCAAGTGGCTGCTGGCAAAACAAACTGATGAGGGTAATTTATCATGCGGCGTAGCCCCCCCGCTCCATCTTTGTTAGCATCGTCAGTCACCTGTCGCCGTGTGGCCAGCCCTGGCCTTGGCTGGGGGGTGCAGGCAGGTTACCCCGGACGGCTGTGACCATGGAGGAAATGTCAGTGCGGCGGGAGCTATCACCGCCCGTGTGATCAATGGGCGGTCGCCACCGCAGGTTCGACATATTAAAAAGTCAAACGGGCGACTGGCAGCTGGATCCGCTGACGTGGGTAATGAAGTGCGAGGTCCCGGAAATGGGCACAAATGGCCAGGACGCAGGCTGTGGGGAGACGCCCCAGCATGCTAACGGAGAATCGATCGTCAGAGCACGGTCTTCCAGGTTTGGTGGCCCTCGGTTCCGTGCCGGTATGTCCACACCGGTGCTGTTGCTGAGCCCAGTGTCATGTTACGTGTGCTAAAGTGCTTTCTCTGCATCCCTGGCTATTTGTCTTTCAGGGGATAGGCACGTTATTTTTTGACCAATTAGCAGCCAGAAAAGCCCACGGGCCGCAAAGTGGTCCCCTCTTGGTCGTTTTTCAGTTTGTTTGTTTGCTATTCTGGGCACGCTTCATTAGGCTGGGCAGGAATCTTGATGATGGGGGTCCTCCGAGAGGGTGAGCGCCAGTGGTGGCCCTTCAGTAAAGGCCCCTAACCAAAGGAGCAGAAAGTCAGCAATTAATTCCCCACTAATGATGTTTTTCAGCAGAATGATCTTAGCAGCAGTGTGGCAGAAGTAACTCTCTACATCCTCTCTCTCCACCAAGTGTCTGCGGCAGAACAAGACTAGGGAGTTTTAGGCACATTGGCTTAACATGCTTTATAGGATAAAATAAAGCAGATGGAACAACTTTGCACACTAATAACGTGGAATTAAAACCAAAGAGGATGAGTCATGTGGGCAGGCTATAGTGAATGCTCACCATAGCACTTTCTGTAGACACAGGGAGAATCACGGCTGTCAGTGTGGTTGGCTGTGTACATTTACTGCACACCCACGCTGTCTGTGAACCTGTGCTCTGTGTGTGTGTGTGTGAGAGAGAGAGAGAGAGAGAGAGAGAGAGAGAGAGAGAGAGAGAGAGAGAGAGAGAGAGAGAGAGAGAGATCTCCTTGCATCCAGCCTTTCAGTGGGTAAATAAATTAACTGCTGCTGGTATTTTGTTTCCTCTCATACTGTCTCCAGGGCCAAATCCCTCATCTTGGTTCCAGATTTGAAGCTCACAAACTCGTGGGCTTGAAGTGACAACTCTTACTATGACTTTATCTGGTTGGGTCTCACCTGGAGTTTATGGTGCTTGTGGATAAGGCTGGATTTTATATAGTCTGTTTATGTGTTGCTATATAGCGTTACTAAACCTTAGCTGATATGAGACTCCAACACAGACAAACAGTTGTATTGGCTGAATAGTTCTTTGCTCAAGATTCTATCGAGTTAATTTCCTAAAGCTGTGGTGGTTTCTGCTGAGCTATACTAAGTTCATGATTACTAATAGATTAGTATTCTGCGAATTTCCATCCCAGATGCCATACTGAATCAAACCAACAAATCAAACCGACATGCGTAGAAAAAAAAACATGACCACAGTGACGTGGCCACTTTTCTCCTCTCCACGCCAAACCCCTGCTCACCTTCCGTGGTGTTTAATAAAGCAGTGTTGTGGCTGGCAACACCACCACCTCCACTGCTCCTGGCAATGGCCCCCACTTCTTATCTACCCTGAGCGAGTGATAAAATCTGTCCTGCTGTGAGCTGAGCCAGGCCCATTGTTTTGGCGGATTAGCGAGGATCAAACGTGGACAGCGGCGAACGCCCGCTCGAGCCCCGTGACCTCTACACAAATCATCACAAGATGGATGCACACCCTCGAGTGAAAGCCACAGATGTTTCGATGGATTAACAACTATTTGTGCCACAGTGTGGGCCAGCAAGATGAGATCTTGGCTTTTTCAGGAGGCGTGTGGGAATGTGTAGGTGTGTGTGTACATGGGTGTGTGTAGACAGCTATATTGTGTCTACAAAAGGGAGATTATCACAGAACACACACCATAAGGTCTCTCCAGCGGTGAGCGGTGAGCCACCCACCTGATACCCATGGATGACCTTAATGATGACATTAATATGAATCATTTGCCAGGCTCAGGAGAGCCACACGGCTTACATCCCAGGTGTCCATACTTCCCAACCCCTCGGCTTCCGCTCTGCCTCGTTGTTTTTGTAATTAATTCCTTATGTAGGGATATCTCTCTCGTCGATAACGCGGCAGATTAGAGGGGATGGGAGGAGATTAGACGTGACTGCCGCTCAGCTCTCTGCCCCTGCCAGTCACCGGGGTGACTGGAAAACAGCCGCGACCTCGCTCAAAGGTTAGAGGGTCACGACGCATTCTGTGCTGGGGGACGGGGGAGGACACTTCAACTAAAGCTGGCGCGCTCATTGCTGACGTCTTCGTTTGTCTCATCGCTCGCATCTCTTGTGTCGCCGCAATATTCCTTGAAGTAATTGGAAGCACCCACCCGTTCGGTGACGGTACCTTTCACCTGTTCCTCTGGAATACTGCTCCGTGTGTTTCACTTTCACAGATTACAACAAGGCAAGCAGAACAGAAGGTTACAGTTCATTTAAAAATGCTCTTTAATCTAAATGTTTTGTTTACGGTTACAAAATGTAAAACTGTCATGTAGATTAATCAGAATGTGAATTTTAATGTAAACTATAGATTCCCTGCCTGAAGAATCAAGGGGTGTGTGTGGGGGGGGGGGGGGAATTGCAAAAAAAAAAGGAGAAAAAAAGAAAGTAGACTTGAGTAGTTCCTTCTTTGAAGGACAGATCTTGTTACAGGTCAGAGAGCAATTCTTAAGGTGTCATGGCGATGTGTGGTGTGAATTGCGTCTGCTGCCTGTCTGAGCAGTGGCTCCATAGCGAAGCATGCATCCTGCACTTCCCTGGTGGGAATTTACCTGTGGTGTGATAACCTGTTAGCATGATAATCACTCCAGTTTTCCTCCATTAACAACGTGCGAGGTGCCTTGGGAACGCTGGGAACACTTACTCCTCGACTGCTTCGGAACTCTGTAAAAAAGGCTGGGAAGGCTGCCCCCATAGAGGAGGCTTTGTTCCTGCCAGACCAGTGGTCTGTGTAACACAGGTGGGTGAGCCACTTTTATTTTGAAGCCCTCTTCTTTGCTGGAACGGGTCTTCCAGGGCCATCTCTCTGCACTGGCGGCGGCGGCAGCACGTGGTCGCCCGGGAACCGCCGTTCATCCCAAACGCGCGGCGCTGTGAGGGGCCCCTGGCCCACGGCCTGTCCCGAAGCCAAGATGAGGGTGAGCAGCGTCGACGCCCCTCCGCCTCTTCCGGCGGCGAACCGGGGGCGGAGGACTGGCTCTCGGGAAGCGCCGAGGCGCCCGGCTCTAGTTCCGCGGCCTCTCCGAGGAATCCCGGAAATAGAGGCCCTTAAGGTTGGCGGGAGGCGGGAGATGCCGAGGGACCTGCTCCGCTCCTCACTGCAGGACTCGCGCATGATTAATGACCGAGCCGAGTGCTCTTCCTGAAGGGCAGGTTACGTAAACCCCATTCCGGCTCCTCTGCGCTGATGATGGAGACCCCACTCTTCTCATTGCACCTTAATCAGAATAAACCCCCTACCACCACCTCCACCACCACCATCAAATGGAGTGCACAAATCAAAGGCAAGCCAGAAGACTTGAGGATGTAGCTCATGTGATTAATAGGTGCAACTGGAGTATATTAGCAGTGTAATGGCCCCTTAAGGATGAGGGACTGGAGTCTGACGTGCACGACCCTGCTGTACAGCGCGATGAGAGACGCCTCCCGTGGTAAGCTGAACGAGCTCATCAAGGCCTCAGCTAAATGAGCTCATCCAGGAGGGGCTGGCAGAGGCCTAATCGGACCCTCTCAGCTCCGGACAGGAGTAGGGAACACCGCTGAGAAACTGCACACAGGGACCCTCAGCTCACTCCGTTGACCACTGACGGTTTCCAGAAACCGGTTTCCCTCATTGGCTCACAAAATCTCTCCACATGCAGTAATTTCATTTGAATCACCAAATCTGGTTTTCCAATTTTCTTAACAATATCACAGTAATGAAAATGGACAGAAAAAAAAAACTGCATGTGGTATCCAGGGGTGGCAGAAGTACACAAGTCTCTTACACAAGTAAAAGTATATATACTATACTAAAAATACTCTGGTTTAAAATTGAATTATATAAGTACATGTTCTTAGATGAAAATAAAACTTTTACATGAAGTAAAAGCATTTCTTGAAAGTGTTTCTAAATATTTTTAAGTGTGCGTTGGGTGTTAATTCACAGCATTCGACACTGTGAGTAAAAAATGGTTTATACTAGCACGCATGCATCATCCGCATCAAAATAACGGTTCAATTATTAAAATTATTTTACAGGCAATCACAACCATTGTATTAATGCATGTGGATGTAAAAATGTGCAGTTATCTCTAGCACGGTATGCCTCGATAGCTCACGGTTTAATAAATACATGAATAATAGTTTTCCAGTGCGATTTCTTCTTTCTTAGAAGAATATATTATAATTAAGCGAAATGTGTATAAAACTGTCAGCGGTCCTGTTTTTTTTTATGTGTGTGTTCATTTGTGTATCGTTGTGTAATCATTTGAGGTCAGCGGCCTCATTTCTGCCTATCGCATCAGTTGTGTGCTTACTGTCACTACGTACGAGTGAAGCAGATGTCATACTGAAAGACGAACGCACGCCTCCGCAGAGAAGCTCCGCAACGCTGCAGCGAATCGCTTCGAGAGAGGAAAAAAAATGCGCGCGGCTGGTACGGGGCCTTTATCAGACCATTTAAATGTATGGAACTGGCGCCCCTCCTGGCGCGAGCGCCACGTGGTGGAGTTGCGCCTTCATCTACCTCTCTCCCATAGGGACGGCAAGGCAACGGTCCCGCCACACTGCGAAAGCCACGCGGTTAGACTAATGAACAGACAGGATTTGATTAAAACGCACCGAACACCGCGTGGTCCCCGACGCGGTGCAAAGAGCCTCTCCCGTCGCGCGCACTTAATACGCGGCGGCGGTGCGAGCCCTCCGCCGCTCTCCAAGGTGAGTCCACAAATCACAATAATGCCGCTGCCCTCGCTGGGGGGCCGCTCCGCCTGGCCGCCCGATCGCGACACCGTTCGTTAAAAATTCATTAGGCAATGTTTGTGCCGCCTCCCGCCAGATGTCACCCCTGACACCTGAACGAAAAGCCAAAGTAAAGTTCTATATCGCCTGCGGGCTCAAAGAGACTCGTACAGATTGCACTGCATTACACACGCGGCGTCTCTGTAGTATCCTGGCGCACTGCCGCCGTAGCTACGGGAGAAAACAGGTAAGTTTTGCTGTAGAGACTTTGCGTAGACCCCAGCTGTTGAGTGTTTTCTACCTATTGAGATCAACTCTACGCTTGATTTTATCTCTACAGTGACTAGAAATTATGAGTCATATGTGTTGCAGGGAAAGAGGCAGCTTGTGATCAAAAGAGGTAGCTAGTAAATTCAGAACTCTCATTAAAGCGTTGTTTGCAAGCATTCCATCCCGTTTTGTGGTGGAATAATTGTTCATAAGAGGAAACAGACACAGTAATTTGGTATGACATTTCGGTGTATGAAATTAAGGTTCAACAATTGTGTGGCTTTTGAACGTCGTGTAATAGCGTGGTATTTAAATTACAGATCACACTCCGCTAGTAAGCAAAGCACCGCGTAGATCCGAAGTATAACTTAACCCGTGTAACAGTAGCTTACTGACAGCAGGTTTCTTCTGTTCATAATATTACCCTAGAGCCACAGTGCAGTACTAACCTCTAAGAGGACATTTAACCATAAATATTTCAGACTGTTATGGTTTCATAACAAGGCTAAAAGTTTAAGCTGACATATGAACAGCCCACAGGCCTGCAGAGTGCTCACATATGTATTGGATTTTTATTTGTAAATTGAGAATTGGCCTTAAAACACATTTGCCCAGTGGGGAGAAAAGGACCGGCTTCAGCTTGCTTACTGGCCCGCAGTCTCTCCGTCCTTCGCCCTCTCTTTCTCTCCATCTTTCTGTCTGTCTCTCTCTCACTCTTTGTCTCTTTCTGTCTTTCTGTCTCTATACTCCTTCCCACCCTCCTTTTCCCTCTTATGCTTATGCAAAAATCTTGCATAATTTGTTCAGAGCTCAGCGTTTAGCACCTTTAATCCTGTGCCGATGCTCTTAGCAGCAGATAATTGTATGAAACTGTGAAAGTGGGAATTTTTTTGGGGGGGGGGTAGGGGGTATTGGAGGGTTCCTGATTATCACTGTTGGGGGATGGTGAGGAGAGAAGAAGAACAAGAAAGGAGGGAGTGAGAGAGGAGTGAAACGAGTGGGGAGAGGGGTAGGGGTGGGGGTGGGGGTGTCTCGATGGAGAGAACCGGTTGAGCAGTGAGCTGGGTCGGCACGCGCAGGGCGGGGAGGAGAACCACACGCAGACCCGATTCTGTCCACACGTATCGGGCCGAGCCGTAATGAGACCTGACAGGATGCAAATGAGCTTTTAGGGGAGCTGGCACAGGCCGGCCACTCCTCCCATTTCGAGCTGGAACGGGCTGGACTGGGCAGGACCAGGCACTGCTGGGCTTCCCGTTGATTCCAGCAGCCTAAACTCAGCACATCAGGGCTTGATTACAAGCATGAGTGAAGCCTCCTTTCTTCACCCCTTCTCTCGCTTTCTCTCTCTCGCTCGCTCTCTCTCAGGAGAGAGGGTGAGAAATTGAGAGAGAGAGAGAGAGAGAGAGAGAGAGAGTGAGTGCTAATGGTGACAGAGCGAGGGGGACACAGAGGTGCTGTTGGAAGGCAGCACAGACGTCATTCTGCAGATCCGTTCCACAGTGCCGAAGTCTCTGCCCTTGCACCTGACGCCACCTGTTGGCCGTGCTTTCGCTCAAGGACCGCGTCCATCATTCCACGTTTACGCCGGGCCCAACATGAAGGCTTGTGCCACCCATGGGATGTTCTTCCATGTCTAAAGGTCTTAGACTCCTCACGAAACAAAAATGGAACGTGGCATGGTTCAGCATACT
>NC_137507.1:15685000-15707500 GCF_041902795.1 Electrophorus electricus
AAAGTCATTCATTCTGCAGCTGTTTTGTACTCAAATCACTGATACATTAGGTTATAGGGGTCAAACAGAATCGATACCCTCTTCAACCGTCACTTAAAACGTGTTGCTGTGTGGAGCTGTCAAACAATATTTGGAGAGCCCTTGGACATCTGGGAAGCACATGGACCTCTGTCAGTGCGACAGAGGCACCAAACGCTTCCATGATGGCAAATGCCTTTAATTTATAACAATGGTTTTCTGGCAGCTGCACAGGGAGCACAGTGGCATCAAAGAGGCAGGTGCTGGATTAAACCGGGCACATCTTGGCGATAACGCAGCAGGGAAGCCTGGTCGAGCTGGCTAATGCGTCAAGGCTTGGCCCAAGGAGCGTCAGAACCACCCCTAAGGACACGAGGTGCAGGATGATGCCACGTCATTCCTAACACGCCAGCCAAGCCCTCAGGTAATTAAGCCTGGTGCCGAAATAAATAAATAAGCAAATAAACAAATAAATAAATCAGAGCGGTGTTGTGCTGTCAGCCCACAGCCTTGAAGCAGGCCCAGGGGTGAGAGTCCTGCCACCCACTTGCGATTTATGCCGAGTGATCGCAGTATGAATCTGCCGAAGCATCGATACAGTGGGGAGGAGGGTGGAAAGTGAAATAAAAATGGTGTGTAGGAAGATGTTTGTTTTGTCTTTTTTTTTTTTTTTTTACTGAGGCCTCTGTGGAGTTGGAAATCAGCCAGTAGCCAGTGGCAGTGGAGTATGATCAAAACCCCACTCCTTGGTGAGCACTTGTAAATGCCCAGTACTCTGTATCTGGTAACACAGCGCCACTGTTACTGTATAACTATGCCATTAATTAGAGCGTAGTAACAATGTGTAACGGCACAATTGGAAATTGTTTATCAAAATTGTGTATGGGAAGACTATATATGTTCACTTTTTCAGTGTTTTAATGTAGTAAGAGATGCTGCATGTACATGTTGAATATCGGTGTAAGGCTCAGTGTGAGAAACTGCAGTCCCTTTCGAGCACTCATATTTCTAATGCTTTAACCAGCAAGGCACCCAGACAGGAAGCCAAGGAGTTTCCGGAAAGCGCACCGTCTCGACAAGACGCAAATTCGGTTTATTCAAAATGCCACAAACAGCCCCACCAGAGAGGCCTTTCGAAAGAGCCGTGATCGATAGCCATTGATTGTTTCCGTCCGGCTTCTCTCCTGAGCACAGAAGGCAGCTAGAAGAGAGGAGCGAAAGGCGGCTGATTTTCCCAATTTTTCTGCAACACCCATGTGAGAAGCGTCGACTGGTGGGTGAAGCAGCCTTGGGGCGGGTGTGGCGTGCGAGAACGCACACACACACACTCTCACAAGTGAAGCCAAAAAGAGAGACTGTTATTCACGGCACATATGGAGGTTTTCACCTGGGTGTTCCACGTGGTAAACAAGCACAGTGGAGCATATGGCCTCGAGCTGACATTTTGCCTGACTGAACTTGCCTGACTGCGGATCCCAAAATGTCACCGAGCGCCAGACTGTCTAACTGCTCGCTTCTGTGGGAATCGAGTTGTTTTTCCACTTCTTCTTTTTTTTTTAATGGATTTTCTCCTCATCTCAGCTTTCACAGTTTTGGGACTGTAGGAGTGCATGTAGTGATTGGAAAGTGGGAAGTGTCGCATGGTTAAGGACCGGACACCGTCAGGAATGATGCTGCACAGATGCGCCGCTTCCCAGTTTCCCAGCCCAAGCTCGTCATGTTGCATCCCTGCTAGCCACCGCAGGCCTTCCCACATCACGTCTCCGTAAGGAAAAGAAAAAGACTGGGAGTGTGTATTAGAAGGCCTTCTTTATTTATTTAAATAAATGACTAGCACAGGACATTTATCCTGTACCTAATGTCTGAATTTTGAGGTGCTGCTTACATGGATGTTTGTTTTGTTTTGTTTTGTTTTTTTGATGTCAGTGATGTACCAGCTCGTGTCCTGCTGGCATGCGACAGAAAGAAGCGCAGAAATAACACAGAATGCCGTTTGACTGTCGAGGCGAGAGTTCCGGGGAAAACAGTGATGCCAAGAATTTCCCTAACAATAGAAACGTAGGACGGGCAACTTTATTTCCAGCACTTGTGCTACCAGGCCGGTTAACGGATGCATGAGACAGTTATGTCTGCGTCAGGAATTTTCATCGCTGCCTTGCTTTTGGCTGTAGATGCGGAAATTATCGCCACGGTGACGCCGCAATCTGTATGCGCACGCAAGGGCTCACAAGATCATATGAAGACCCAGCACTTTTAGTGGTAGCTAAATCAGTCGGCCTCTCCTTTCGTCTGGATCTTTTTCTGTTTTCTTTTGTCCTTACATCCTGAAGTATAGCCTACACCTGGGGCTCCCACGCTGAGGATAAATAGGACATCTATCTTCACACTCTACATTACGGTATAACCTCACATTCTAAAATGCAGCAGATTTTTCTGACCACGTTTGTTTTAATTAGAGCTTTAAGTCTGGGAATGCCCGTGTGTTTCTGTGTTAATAACATCGCCAGCTGTTGTTGCTGTTGTCGTTTTCGTTGTCATTGTGGCTGTTGTTGTTTGTCGTTATGTGTAACTCTGGACCGGTGGCTACATTTGGATGTGTCAGGTTCACCAGTGCGCGTCACCTTGCTTTCGAGAGGATGTGGGACTGGAGCATCATACCACTGCAACTGGGCATGGGTAGTGGCTGGGTTCATTTTGGGGTCGGCAGGTTTAAGGTCAGTGCTGTTCTACAGGAGCTCTTCCAGCCTGATCGAGTCAGTTATGCACAAAGTCAGGCCATTCTGAGCAAAGCCTGTAAAAACCACAGGTGCCACGTGCAAATGTGGTAGAAATTAGTATGAATGTACATTTCATACTAATATTACATTAGCTCCAAAACATGCATGATACTTCATGTGAAATAAAGTCATATAAAGTAGGACAGGAATGTTTCAATGTGTGTGCAATGGTATATAATTAAGAAATAATTATATATAAATAAATATATATAATAAATGTATAGTAAAAAGTACAAAAATGCTTCAGAATAATGCTTCAAACATGTACACTCATTACTGTATGTGTATGTATTTTTTTTAAACATGAGAAGTGAAGAAATACATCTCGCCAGTGTCTCCTGACGTGCCTTTTTCTTTCTCCGTCTTTCTGAAGGAGTCTTCCTGTTTGGCAGCACTGAATGAATGGGAGGCTGGCTGAGCCTTTGACTGGCTTTGTGGAGCCTAAGTTGCCAGATTGGTAAATAACAAGCATGCGCTACACGCGGGAGTGAAACGACAGCAATGCACTAACACAAACTTTTGCAAACCAATTACAGCCATTCAACCAGCCGAATACACTTTTTGTTTGATTTTGTTTGTGTTTGGTTGATCTCTTTTGGCTGTTTTAAATCTTTATCAAGGCTACAGTGCCTTGATGATGATGGTGTTTTGAGTTTATTTAGCACAACCGCACAATGGCCTAAATATACGCTGTCGTGAGTGCGTGCAGTTGCCTGCTGGGTTGGGGTTTTTTCTTTCCCAGAGTGCACTGGGATGGAGGCTGTGGCCAGTACTGCTGACTTGGCTCCTCCGCACGGGAGCTGGCAACCAGCGCTAATGGCCAGCCGCGCTCACGGACGCTTTGACGGAAAAACAGCTGCCACTGCGACTCCGCTCCGGCCCGGGCTCGAGCCGTGTCCTGTGGTGCTGAGCGGGCCCAGTGGGATCAATTACACCGGCCCGGGCTCCAGCGCCAGCACCACTCCCCACCCCACTGCCGGAGTCCCACCACACATGGGCCCCCCCCACCCACCTGCACCCTACTGCACCCACCTGCACCCAGTCTGCACCTCTGCCTGACGGCCTCGTGGAGGGGCCACCGTGTGCCGACGTCGGGTGCCCGTGATCTGCTGCCCGTGGGGGTAGAGAGAAAGAACTACGGCTACACAAACAGCCTCAGCTCCCACCAGCAGCCTGCACACGCAACACCACTGATCACTGCAATCATCGGCGCACTCTCAGCGGATGCCGCGGACGTGAGGCTTCTTTTCCGTGATTAAACATGCCCAATCATCGGTGAGCTGAACAGCTGATTAAGGGCACCCTTGCTCTGATGGTTTAATCAGAGCATTAAGGGGGAAAGGAGAGTGTAGCCTTACAAAAGAATGTTCCTGATGAGTTCAATTATTATGATCCGAGGCTTTCTCCTAAAGCACGTCCGGAACGTCCCCATGCCTGTTACAGCGCAATATACTGTTAGTTTTGTTATTTCTTCATTTTCTGTTTATTTCAACAAAGGTGCATGTTGCTTAACACTGTTGTTGCCAGGCCTCAGTGATACGATGGGAAGGGATATTTGTAGCATGAAGTGTGCTAGTGATTTAAACCATGACAGAACTAAGGGCGCACCCCCACCCATGTGAAATCTCTCAGCACCGTCGTTTGCTGGCAGGCTGTCCGGCCTGATGAAATGTCTCTTTCCAGAGCTAATGCTGTGGAGGAGCCGAGCGGGTCGCCGATGTCTCCTCTCAGTCAGGAGGGGCTCAGGAGGGAGTCAGCACTAGCTGCTGATGTGCTCTGATTTTGAAATGACTCAAATAAGTTAAATGGACTTCATTCTAATAGGGGGTAATCTCTCCTCCCTCTCTCCTCCTCTCTCACTCCTTTCTTCCTCCCTCTCTCCTCCTCCCTCTCCCCTCCCCCCTCCCTCTCTCCTCCTCCCTCACTCCTCTCCTCCTCACTCACTCCTCTCCTCCTCACTCCTCTCCTCTTCGCTCACTCCTGTCCTTCTCCCTCCCCCTCTCCTCCTCCCTCTCTCCTCCTCCCTCTCTCCTCTCCCCTCCTCCTCCCTCTCTCCTCTCCCCTCCTCCTCCCTCTCTCCTCCTCCCTCCCTCCTCTCCTCCTCCCTCCCACTCTCCTCCTCCCTCTCTCTGCCTCCCTCACTCCTCTACTCCTCCCTCCCCCCTCCTCCTCCCTCTCTCCTCCTCCCTCACTCCTCTCCTCCCTCTCTCCTCCTCCCTCACTCCCCCCCCCACCTCAAACCCCCCCCCCTCCTCCCTATTCCTCTCTCAGTTTGAAGTAGCTTTATTGGCATGACTGTATCAGATAAAGTTTTGCCAAAGCATGCAGGGTTTGGAGCTGAACATGTTCTCTGTTAATAAAATGTTTTTCTGTTAATAATGACGATAATCGTGGTAATAGTCATAAATAATAATAAAATTGAAAATGAACTAGATCAAACAAAATCAGTAATGATAACATTAAATCAGTCAACAGGATATAGATTATTGTTTACAGTGAAAGGTGCGCTAAGTGTAGAATGCGTTACTCAAATGTCTCAGGCGGTGACATGTTGCCACATATTCTTTTGATTTTTTTACAGTGGGTTTTTGTTTTTTGTTTTTTTTGGTGGGACAATTTCATAATTTCGAAGTCTCTCTCTCACTCACTCTTTTCTACCTCTCTCTTTAGTATTCTTCAACCTTTTTTCTCTCACTCTTCCTCCAGCCCATTCGAATGGTTCCACATGTTGAGCTGATCACACTAAGATTTGATCACATACATTTCTTCATTGCTGTCTTTTCCCAACGTTTGGGCCAGAACCGGCTTGCCCCACTGGCTAACGTGCTAGCGCGGCTGGGGTGGCTGCAGTCTCGTAGGAATCACTCTCTTCTCTGAGGGAAAGTGACAAAAGGCTTCAAATGAATCGCAAATAAGCTGGTCGTAATGAGTGCTTATTTAAACGGAGGATCAAGGGACACCTGGGTTTTATTACTGGGAAGTAATTCTCCGGAAAGTGAATTCCCCTTTTCTCTCTATTTCTCGCCGTACAGTAGGAATGAGGTCTAACTTCATACACTGAAAATTGCCTGTCACTTGTAGTTTGTTCAACATTCCATCAAACGAATTTTCACCTTATATGTTAACATGTTCAGCTAAATATCACACAAATAACTTTTGTAACTTCAGGAGCTTGTCATAAGGGACACGTAAGCAAGATGAATGCCTCCAGGTTATACAAGGGCCTGCATTCATGCAAGTTGTGAATTAACATATTTGACATCCCAAAAATGCCCATCATTGTATTTTTCTAGAATTAATTTAAAATGAAAAGATTTAAAAAAAAACAAACAAAAAAAACCATGTTAAATAAAGTCTCATCAAAGCAGGGCACCTCTGAGTAAAATGGGAGCAGGTGATGAGGATAGTGATTTTGGCCTGACAGGCGTTTTAACAGACGATGTTTCCCAGGATGGTCACTATCAACATCTCATCATAAAGTGAGTGGGTGATGGCTTAGCATATCAGACAGTTGGAAATGAGCATCTACTGCTGAAGCCACTGTGGTAGTTTAGTTTGGCTGAGCTGTGGTCCTGGCCTGGAAATCAGTAAATATGTATTATAATTTGAATAGCAAAGTAAAACAAAGTCAAATACCACTGTCAGACAAGATATTCTCAACACATGTATCCAAATTTAATTAAGATTAAATCATATATTCAACCTCAAAATGTCTCAAAAAGTAATGAAATAGCATCTATTTAGGATTTGTTTGTTTGTTTTTTGAATGCCAGAGTAATTGTATGTGACAGATACATACACTTTTACATTTTGTTCATGAAAAAATAGTGGCTGTGTTTCCTTAAATTGCTTGTGCAGGTAATTTAGAAAAGAATCTGTTTATGAGTTGTTGATGCATGAGACACTGAGACATAATGTGTAGCACACCGCCACTTTAATTCTGCTTAGATTAACTACTGTGCAATACACTGTGTCATTAAGTAATGAAGTAAAAAAAAGGTTTTTTTATCTGTCTGCACTTGTTGCTGTGATATGCATGGGTCTAACCTCTTTAAACATGTTTATTAAAACCTAACATAGGCAATCATTTTATACTTGGCAAACACAGGGAATCTAGAATAGATTAGGACCCAGAAACTACACATTGACTCTCTCTCTCTCTCTCTCTCTCTCTCTCTCTCTCTCACCCAAACACATTCACACAACCACACATAGCAGTCTGAGTTAGATTGAAATATGCATAATTGGAATAGATCAGAAGCTCAAATTAAATATGAAATACAGAGAGGTGACTGATATTAAGCTTGTTGGAATGTACATCCACAGTACCATCTCTGATTGATTGAGAAACTTATATGTGTGCAAAAGCCTGTCTCAGTTTAACTTTGTGTGGAGAGTGGGTGCACGTGTGTGTGTGTGTGTGTGTGTGTGTGTGTGTGTGTGTGTGTGTGTGTGTGTGTGTGTGTGTGTTATGACCCTTATAGTGTGGTAAGATGGTTATGCTAGCCCTGCCAAAATAAATTCTCACAGACATGGCACTGGGCTTCACATCCTCTCCTAACAGGTACATGCATATAGGAGTGGGCTGTGCAACTCACTGCAAGCCAAGTGCCGTTTGCTCAGAAGCAGGGTGAAGTAAGCACGCTGGGCCCTCGCACCTGGGCCAGGCCCGAACCACGGAGACAGCGGGGTGCTACGCTCCTGTCTACATCCCCCACACCCCCAGCCCTCCGACCCCATTCAGCGAGCCTTGTTCATCATCTCGCCGCTGAAAGGAAATGGAGTACTAGAACTGAAAGCACCCCCCCCCCCCCCCCGAACTTTCTGTAGCTCTGTAAACCAGAACTTCACATATGAACTGATCTGAAAGGGATTTCTCTTTGTAAACGGGCAGGGTGTCATCGGTAGGCCCTGCTTCCAAATTGAAAGCCACTTTTCTTTGTTTTTTTCATTTTCACGTCCTTATGTCCATTTGGCTGTATACCTCTGTCTCTGACTCGTTTATCGGTGTTGTTTTCTTCACAACAACGCGGCATGCAGGTGACGGCTGTGTTACTGAAGTGCCCAGTCTTAGTGAAGTTCACAGACCAGAAGAAACACGACAGAGCAGCGCATAACGACTGCGTCCAAAATCAGAAGCTTTAATCGCAGATCACAGAGCAGACAGGTGCCAGAGAGCTTTGCCGCACACCCTCCTCTCTCTCTCTCTCTCTCCCTTAGTTTTTCTTCATCTTACTCTCCATCTCTCCACCCATCACTCTCTTTTCACCTTTCACCAGCAAATCTTGTCCCTTATCAACAGTGGTCGTATGCAGTCTTAATTCTGCCAAGAAGAACTGATCATTTTAAAACCCTGGTGTTTTGCTAAGCCTTGGTTTTGAACACCCATGTCTCTCCATGTCAGTTGGTCACTAAGGGGAACTGTGTCACCGGGGGCTTCAAGTTCCCAGGCCCCTCTCTGCTGAAGGTCGAGGAGGCTCACCGTGGTGGTCTTCACACGGCCCCCGGGCTGTGTGCAGGTCCAGCCTGACCTGTTCGCCAGCAGGTCGCAGCCTTCATCCTCCAGGCACGGCACCATGTCACACCACTGCTTGGTCTTCACGATGCGCGCTGTGGAGCAAGAGCAGAGACCACAGAGGGGTTACGCAACACCGAGACTGCAAACACATACCCACACACACACACACACACACACACACACCATCTCTTCAGCCTCAGTTATGTGGGCAGGCAGCACTAGCCACGCCCCCCCCCCCCCCTCCCTTACAGCCAGCTGGAAGGCCCCCGGCCTGACAGGACCGGGATGAGAACGGCCTTCTGGGTTTCTGGGTGGTGTAATCCTGCCACATCAGACTTTGTTCAGGTGACCCTGAGATGCAAATGAATAAATAATATATTTCATAAATTTTGTTTTTTTTAAAGGCCACTTAGCATATATTACACAAACATAACTTATTACATAAACATCACTGATAACAGGCACACCCAGACTGTAATGCTACTTCAACCATACTTGCATTACTATAATTTCAACATATGTTGAACACACATGCCCACTCGAATGCACCATCAGTTCAGTATTTTATTTTAGCATCAGTTCAGGTCCCTTCACATCTCCGCTTAAATTTTTCATATACAAAAAAAACAAAAACAAACATTCCTAACACAACTGCTTTGCCCAAATGAAGCAATTCCAACAAGCCAAGCATGTTATCAGAGTTAATGCGTTAATCTCCTGGCAGCGAGGTCCAATATGTGTAACCGGTTACATAAAAAACTTCTTCCTTTTTTATTCCTAATTACTTTCAATGAGAGAGTTCACTCTAAAAGCTTGATGGCAGAAAGCCCTCACTACTCTCCGTAAAAGGTGTCTGTCCTCTAATCGAGGAGAATTTTTCTTTTACATCAATTACCTTCCATTTTCTGACTATGCTGACATTTATTTTGTCGGTGCATATCTGCAGGCTGACGTCAGTGGCCTCTGAAGGAGATGTTTGGTAATAGGAGGGAAGGGTTTAGAATCAGAGCCCAGGCTAATTGCTGCAGACTTAAATCTGGCAAACTTCTGATGCGCAAAGGAAACAAAAGGGGTGGCAATCAGTCTTAATTGTGGGTCTAATTTAAAGCACCAGTAATCACAGCAATGAAGCTGCTTAAGTTATATTGGTGTCACCTCTCTGATCTGCCAATCACACAAAAACCATGCAAGAGCACTTAATTATCCTTCGCATATGTGCACACGTGCCCACTCACCTCAGAGCACAGACAGACAAATCAATTTCACACAAAATCCCATCAATCAGGCTAGTCGTTTTACACGACAGCATGTAAAGTAAAACATGGGAGATAAAAATCATTATATAGAATGGAAGATTAAAGATTGAAGTGGTTAAAGAGTTGGTGTGGAGCGATGTGCCAGCAGTACCAAGGTCATGGGTTCTGTTCCAAGGGAACATGTGTGCTGTCATGCTGATGAATCTGTAAGTCACCCAGGATAGGGGCCAAATGCTGAAACTACAAATCAGTAAACAGGCATGCTGAAGCCAGGGTGACTTCCAGGTATTAGTCTTTATAGATGAGGTTCCCCCAGTAGTCCAATAGGGTGAGTTACCGCCTTCCGCTATAGAGACATGTTCAAAAGTGATAAAGAAAGCAGAAGTGGCCTGTTTATTAAGGTAATATGTCCTCCCAGACTGTTTCTGTGTTTGGCAATTTGATGGCTATGGCCTGTTAGCCTCAATTATTAATCCAATTGACCATAGAGCTTGCGGAGGGTGCACCTGCGTACCTCGTCCAGGCCGAGCAAGCATTTAAATCCCCCCTTATTCCGCAGCCCTTTATCTGATGTCATACATCAACGATGCGCCAGTTCTGCCAGCTAATCCGGACTCTTCGCGACAGCGCTAATCAGTTTTGCCCCCTCCGGTCCCGTGTGGTGTCGCGAGCCCCAAGCCACCCCCTGACGTGAGCGTCGGGATTGGATGGTGCCCTGATATAATAGAATAAAACCAACCTGGGTGTAATCTGGTTGCTGGAAAGGGTCCGGGCACAGTTCATCTGCCCGTGATAAGATGAGGAATAACACCATTACACCCACAGTGGGACACTATCTCAGCGAAATGCTATATCACACGCATGTCAACGGCCCGCGACCCCGGGTAATAAATCCTGGCTAATGCCGAGGCAAGTCGGCGCCTGGCAGGAGGCAGGAGTGGGCGAGTTTAGTGGCGGAGGCCAGATCCCATCGTGGCTGTTTATCTGATGATGCATCTGATCAGGTAACAGGCCACGTCGGCATCCTCCGCATGTGAAAATCTGATCTATGATGGGTGTAGCCTGAATCAGCACTCCGTCTCCCTACACTGCCCGCCACCGCGTCTGGGCACCATGGACGCGCCTTGCGAGGGTTCCTCCGTTCGTGTTTCGTCGCCGTCGGTGGGATCCGTTTCTGGTCTGGGAGCGCCTCCGCAGAGATCCTGTCGCTCGGACCGAAACACGATCCGTCAGAACCGGTGGGTCGCTCAGACGGAGGCCACACAGTCCCCGGGGCCGTGTGCCCCTACTCTCCTGCCCTGCTGCCCACCAGACCCCATTTCTTTCATGGCATTAACATTCCCAGCAGCACATCCGCCGGCTAATGACTTTTAAGCAAATTCAGTGTATCTTAATTATACTCAGGCCGCCTTCAGGACGGCAAGCCACTGTACCCTCCGACCCCACCGACATCATCCCCACATGCTGCTCTTTCTCTTTTACTGCTAATTTCTGTCTTCTTTCTTCTCTCATTCTCAACACTGCAGCATAAAACACCACACACACACCCACACACATGCACGCACACACGCACCCCCACCCCACACACACGCGCGCACAGCAGCGCATTCCCACTGCCCAAACAGAGGTATGTAGCCAAGCTCCCACCATGAGAAACTCTCCTGCAGCTTTTAGAGGAGAACAAAGGAAGAAAAAAAGAAGGACAGATGAACAAAAGTGCTTCAGAAAATTCCCCAAATGATCCCCCAGTTTGCTTTCATCACGCAAATCCTCTTTCATGATTCTTTAACAAAAAAAAGCAACAGAAGAAGAAAGAAAAGGAAATGAACATAGGATGTAGTCCAATTAGTTCCTGAGCTGGAGACCCACCAGGCCCTTGCCAGGCAGGCCAGTGAAGCACGGTGTGAACCGAGAGAACCTTTCCCTCCACCCCTCGCCACTTAATTAGCTCCCAGCGTCTCTCCTCACTCTCTGCAGCCCGGTTCTCACACTCCGCTACTCTGCTGTTCCATTGGTCGGATGACGGCGCACCCCAAACCCTGTCGGCAGTCTTTCCAAAGCATTGGCCTCACAAGAAAGCAACTCCGGCGTCGTATATCTTGGCGCTCTTCTGAGGCGTTCCAAGACAAACAACGCTTTGGCATTTAGTACCCTGTCGCTGACAACGTAAAAACGAACGCAATTTTGCACCGTGAAACGCCATCTGTTGTTTTTCTGTTGTGTACAGTTTTCTGTGTGTGTGTAAAAACCAGAGTAACCTTTACTCCGATAAATCAGCTCTAATTGCTGTCCATCTCGCTGAGTTTAATCAGGATGTCCCCCCCTCCCGTCTTACTGAGGGACATGCATTTATCCACTCAGCGCTCCGGTAAATGCCAGGCTGAGTCGTAACTGGCAGCAGCATTTGGCGCGCCCGTGTTTGTTTGCGGAAGCACCGTCTGGCCGCGGGGGCCTGCCTACCCAGCAGGGCCTGGCGTGCGACGCCCCGGCCCCGAGCGATATCGTGGATGCACAGATGTGCGCTGACATTTCCCCTCCCGCCACAGCCGTGAGACGCTGTAAGCCAACGGTGGAAATGTCAACCAGGACAGGAGCGGCGGTGGCAGCGATCGTTTAATAACAGCCGTCTGTAGCGGGCGGAGCAGCCGCGCCACCAGCCGCGCCACCGGAGGATCGCGCCTCCTCCTTCCTCCGCCCGCCGACTGTAGCTCTGGAAAAAAATTGTTCCACGTCCCATTAATAGGCTACAGGGCTCTGGATCAATTACACATGGAAATCCAATAACAATGTGCTAAATGTTGCAGTTTAACCTACGTGATGCCCTTTACTGTTCTGAGTGAGAATCTGCAGTGATCAATTTTTATAGAAATGAGATTTCAAGTCAGAAAACTTCATTCTGAGCTCTTTCAGGGTTTTATTGGTTTCTGACCAAATTAACGGTCATGCAGTGTTGATATTACTGTGAAATTCATTTGCTAAATATAGATTAGAAACTCTAAAACAATTAACCACGTGTTCCTTACTTTACAATGAAAACTTCGTTTAGTTCGCTGGTCCCCTCAAAAACATTATTGCTCTTCTTCTCTCTAGCATTAGTTCTCCATCTCATTGATGATAAGCTGTAGCAAAAAAAAAATGAGTGAGCACCTGTGGCTGTGCTGAAAGATACCATGCAGCCTTTTGGAGAATATCATTTCTATTGATATCACCAAATCAATAACAGAGTTTTACTCAGAGGATGTTGGATTTGCTCCCTACTGGAAAGTTTTCACTAAATCACATTTTAAATACAGTTGTGGTCAGAGGTGCAGACTGACCAGTGGGATGAGCTCATTTGTGAGAAATTTACTGCACCAGTGCTGGGCTTACAATCATGAGAATGGACATTAATTATAGGCCCAGTCATAATCATGGCTTGAGAACTACAGACATTATTAAAATTCATATAATATGATTCTGGGTAATTCTTGATAAATCAAGCAAGTTGTATCTATAAAAAGAAAGTGTCAGTATAATACCCAAACACTGTTTTTTGCTTGTTTGTTTGTTTGTTGAGGTGAGTAAATATAGGCTGTAATTTTGTTGGAGATGTACAGGCCCTGTCTTTTATATTTTGTAATACTCTTTACTCACTCCTGCTATCTGAATGTCATATACACTATAAACTCAACTGATATATAAACTCATCCGACCAACCGGACATAGTAGTGATGGACAAAGAGAAGAAGAGGGCTGTAGTGACAGATGTAGCAGTCCCATGTGATTACAACATCAGGACCAAGGAAGATGTGAAGCTCCAAAATCCCAAGGGCTGAGAGAAGAGCTGGAAAAGATGTGGAAGTTTAAGGCAACACTGGCTCCCCTGATAATAGGAACACTAGAGGCTGTGGCCCTCGGACTGGGAGAACGGCTCCAGCAGATCCCAGGAACAACATCTGAGATCTCTGTGCAGAAGAGTGCAGTCCTGGGAACAGCTTGGATTCTGCACAGGACCCTCAAGCTCCCAGGTTTGGTAGAGGACCCAAGCTTGGAGGACAAAGAGGCTGCTCTGAGGAGACAGAGCAGGAAATGTTTTATGTACTTAATTCAGTTCTTCCTCCTTCCCAAAGTCTTTTTTCTTTCTTTCTTTTTATTTATTTTTTTGGTAGTTAGCAGAGATAAATATTTTTAAGTGCTACATTTGCCTGTCAATCTAAAGTAATTCAATTTGCATTTGATATTCCTGTAATGAATTATAAAATAGAAGTCCAAGAAAAGTATTTTGTAAGTTAAGACTAAGCTGAAATGGCTGTAATGTGCAATTACCAATACCATTCTATCAGGAATTCATTCTTATCTTGCTTTAAGCACAAAAGAAAATATCCTATTCAATTTCAGTTTCCCTGAGAGAGAAAAGGACTGTATAGCCTGCGAAAAATCTTTCTAGTCAACACGATCAAGCAGACAGTAGACGTTTATCCTCATTAAAACATTTGCTTCTCTCTGTTAATTTAAGGAAGTATGCCTCTTGACAATACTGTTAAAAGAAATCAATATATCTGTCAGTCATATAAAAGATATCAGAGGCTTCATGTATTCAGTGACTTCCAGAGGTCTCGGTGCAGCAGAGAATTTGATTGTGTGCATCTCACCATTTCCGCACCATTTTTATTCATCCCAGGAAATGTGTCTATTTATCCATCATTATGCTACTGAGAGTCAGAGCACTCACTTACTACTTATTTATTTCTTTTTTGTTTAGCAATGTTGTGAAGCGTGATGTGAATTCTCCTGCCTTGCTCTCCCAGCGGCTGCCGCTCCCCGTGTGGAGAGCAGGCGGCTCCCGGCCGGGCACCCCTCTCCGGTCTTGACCCAGTTAAGGCGGGTGCTGACTGATGACCGTGGCAGCAACCTGCAGACAGGCTTTACAGAGACAATAAACGAGCAGCATGTGGGCAGGGTGGAGCGAGATTTACTCGTTTTACCGTGCACTCCTCTTCCTTCTGCGCTTTGATGCCCCGACACCTGTCCGATCTCCTTGGCGATAGGCTGACCCCCCCACCCCAACCCCCAACCACCACCATCCCCCGCCAGGTCAGAATCTGCCTAGCAGCCCGTGTGGGCACGTGGCGCTCTGAGATCACCCTCCAGTTCTTATCCCTGACCTTATGTTGCCTTTGATCCTGCTTCTCTCAGCAAAGGAGGACAGAGGGCCTGCAAAAGTCAACTCAGAATACAGCGCCGCAGTGATGACTGCCCGCTGTGTCAGTGCACGGTGATGAGCACTCACTATGTAAATGAAATAGAATCTACCTGCGGCGGCGTCACACATGATGCCTTGTGCTAATTCGTCTCAGGCCAGGTAGGATCATAGCGCACCACCGAATACTAATGACCCTAATTGGCTATGCGCCACACATGCTAATGACATTTTATAATTGTCTGTGGCGCCAAAGGAACCCACGGCACTTAGTGTTAAGCAAGCCGGCTAATGTCTGCTGATAACCGAGTGACCGGGAGTTTTAACCTGACATTTAAGGGAATTGGCTCCAATCAATAGCAAAGGTTACTGCGACGGTGCCCAGAGCACAGCTAATACCGAGCCGGACTGAACCCTCCCATCTAGTCACTCTCTTGACTACTCGGCCGTTCCGATCGATTAAAAATGACGGTCAGCAGGCTGGGTCGCCTCTGATCCCCCACCGACGGTAGCCTCCCGGAAACGGGGGAAAAAACAATCGGCATGAGCCAGATTACCGCTGATCTGAGTGTATCGGAGAAAAGAAGCAAATATTAACTCTGGGTTTAGGGACCAATGCAGCTTCTTCCTAGATGCTGGGTTTGCTGTCCTCTTCCTGATGTTTAAGCAGGGCCCTGGGTATTTGACATCCCAATCGCATGACGCCAGGGCCACAGACCCTGATATTTAACAGTCGGCACCCTGACGGCGTGGTGCGCCGCTGGGACATACTATTATGAGCTCTGTCATGCACTGTCAGGGCATTGTTCCCTTAGATTGTAAACAACTAATCGATAGCTCATTTGTCACTGCAGTCTAAGGAAACAAGTTTTCAGGGATCCACTTTCCAAACCAAATGAACCAATCAATGCTTGCTCCACTGAGACCCTCTTAAAGAAATGGAAAAGGTGGATCTCTCTCTGCCTCTCTGTCTCTCTCTCTCTCTCTGCCTCGTTCTCTCTTTTGTCTGCTGCAAGCGTAACAATTCCACTGATTCACAGGCTCACTAGAGGGCAGCTGTTGGAATGCATGGGAATGCGAGACTGGGGCGAGACTGGGACGAGACTGGGGCGAGACTGGGGTGAGACCAGGCCGGGCTGTTCTGCTCTGATGCCACTTTGTGTTTAAGTGGTGAACAGAGTGTCCCTGTCAGAGGCCCCGCCCTGACTGCAGTTGCCGGGTGTATTATGGCCCTGCCACACTTACTGTCCCTCAACAAATTCAGCGGCAGCTCAAGCACTTGCCAGAAAATGTCTCCGCGGGTCACCTGCCCACATTATTCTATACCCTTTCTCTCTCTCTTCCTCACACACACACCCACACACACACACACACCACACACACACACACACACACACACACACACACACACACACACACACACACACACACACCCACACCCACACACACACACCCACACACACACACACACACACACACACACAATTTCTGTCTTCATACCTTTGTTTCTCTTTCTACTCCTCTCTCACTGACACACACTCTGTCTATTCCCCTCGTCCCCTGGCCTGTCTATCAGTCTTTCATTCACTGTCTGTTACACCCCCTGTCTAACTTTCCCTCTGTCTCCTTACTATCCCACAGAAATGAATTCAGCTCCACTACCTCACACCTCTGATACGGCTTGTCAAATGTCAAGGGCTCGCTGATGTCAGGAGGCCATAGTCCTCTCTCGGCTAAAAAGGGAAAACCAATATAACCAAAAATAACGGTGTGTGCGCTGTCCAACCCCTCTCTGACTGGTGTGGCCTCGTCCTTTCCATGTGCTATTTTAGTTTTTGGCCTATATCACTATGCAAAATAAGAGGCTGATCTGAAACTCAGCCACGCTGCTGGCTATGTCCCCCGTGCTGACCCCTGCATTGTGTCTAGCAGAGCCGAGTGAAAGAAGGTCTGTCGCTGGGGTGATGATTGCCAGAAAAGCCTTTTGCAGAAACGTCTAGTGACAGCGGGCTTTTGCCCCCTTGGCCAATCACAGACGTGTTCCTCAGTTGCCCTGGCAACAGACCCACACTTTTCCGCGGTGCTGACAGGAAGCACATCTCTCCCAGTGGTGAAGCTGTCAGCCACTTGAGCACTCGTCGATACGCAATGTTCGTTATGGAAGATTTCGGGGGGGGGGGGAATGTCAGAAATTGCGTTAGTGGTGAAGCTCTGGAGGCCTACTCCCTTAAGCACCGTGCCCGTGGGTTTGTTGTCGGGCCGGGACGACGCATGTTAGCCCCCAACGGCAACTGACATGAAGAGATGCCTTGAGTGAGATTTGAACTCAAACCTCATCTCTTTCAAAACAAGTCTGTCCTCACCACACTGTTGCGATTTACTTTATACAGTTAGGCTGTGAATTATGTGATTGTGCTGATTTTTATCTCCCAAGACCCTAAGAGCTGAAATGATGGCTTTCTTTCTCCCAAGGCTTCGGAAAACCTGGTAGGCAGTGAAAATGGAGAATGCCCCTTTGGGTTTAGCACACCTACCATTTAGCAGGTCATACTGGATGCAGATATAACCCTCCTCTGCTGTGCTCTCTCGTATGGCCTTGCAGGCTTGTGCTTGTGTTTCCCATCAGTAGCGTGCTAGCGCAATGCAAATGCCTCCATTAATATTAATGAGGGATGTCGTTCTTCCACATGACTGGGGCTGTTCGTTGGTCACTGTGTAGCTGAAGCCCTTGGCTGCGCGTCAGTCCTCCCTGGGGTATGTGCACACCACCGCCCCCCCCCACCCCGCAGCGGGGTGTTATCTGTGTTGGCTGTTTATTTTAAGGTGCAGGTCATGCTCATGATGGAAGGAAGAGACACTGACTGGCCAACCAAGACTAATTGCTCGGTGCTCGGTGAACACGTGCAATTTGCAAAGATGGCATGACGACTGAGTGACGTTCATTGAGATGAACGGCCGAATCAAAGACGTTTCCTGCTAAGCAAAGTCTCAGCCTCTGACTCAACCCCCCAAGCGAGTGCTCTCTCACCCTGGCCAGCGCTTTGTGGCTTTCATTAGCCTTCTGTCGGAAAGTCCTCGGCCCCGGGGTCGCTCCTGCAAACCCTCACCTACGCCACAGCCGATCGGTTGATCACTGCCCGATTCTGAGTGATGCATAAGGGTTAAGTGTTCAGGATAAGGGCCAGCCTGAAGGCCTGCAAGGGCTACGGTCAGCCCACCCCCTCAACCACTCCACCACGCTGATCAGAGGATCAGCAGCGTCTTCCTGCCGGAACGCCATCCAGCCTCTCTCTGCCCAGCAGACACTGACGGAGCACACGATTAACTTAGCACTGGGAGCGCTGAGTTTGTTACTGGCCCTCACTCCGAGTCTCTCTAACATAATGAGAGGAGCAGGAGACTGCAATATTAATCCATATCTGATTTATGGATCCTCCGCACATCCACAGCCCCCATTTGTATTCATTTGCCTTTGCTTTTTCTTCTTTTTTTTAATGTAGATTCATTCTGCTCACCACCCCACACCCCCCACACATCCTTGTCACCGCTGTGTTGATATAATTTTTTTCCAGGCTACGCAGTGTGGCATAACACTCTCTCATTGGCCCGTGTGGTAAGAGGTGATGCGCAGTTACTGGGCCCTGGTGAGATCCTGGGCAGCGGTGCAGCAGAGTCTGGGATAATGGCGCGTGCAGGCCCGCCACCCGCCGCCCCTCAGCTTTTTTATTGCAGCCGTGCTCATCGTCCCAAGGACAAAGGCTCCCGTGACTTCCAGTTTTCTGCAGGGCTTCGGCAAACAATTAGATGAGAACAGAAACTGCAGTTGAGCCTCCAGACACACACAAGTACAGATACACACACATGCACACACACACACACACACACACACACACACACACACACACACACACACACACACTTGCTCACTGGCCCTTGATTTCTTAACTTTTCCCTGCCTCTCTCTGCCATTTTATGTCCTTTTCTTGATTTCTGTGTCTCCTGCACGTTCTCTTGCTTTATCATGCTCCCAGCCCTTCTCCCTGCTCAGTATACACATTCCCCCCTGGATTTCTGATTGGAGAGTGGAGGAGGCAGACCGCATTTCTCTCCACATGTAGCTCAGCCCACCCGGTTCGTTCAGCCCAGTGCCCACAGCTGCCCAAACCAAGCACGCCAGTCGCAGGCCGGGTGGACAACAAGGCAACAGAACCGTTGAAGTATTACGCTCACTAGATGTTACCAAGCAAAGCTGGATCACAAAAGACACACATGTACGAAGCAAAAAAGTAGCTAAGGCTTTATTAGAATGCAAAAGTGTTATGTACATCAAACTCCTGACAATGTGGAGAAAATATTACAGCCCAGCTCTGACTGCCTAATTATCTGTTTTATCACTGCAGTCACAATAGAGTGGTCCACTACTAGCCTGGGCTCACGCAAACGCATCTGTTCCTCTCGCTCTTTTAATGAGGAACATAAAAAATCATCACGGCCCTGTTATTTTTATTTCTGTCAACACCGAATTACGTACAGCAACTTTGCGTCATGGCGACGGAGCATGGTGCTGCACCTGGATAGTTGTCACGTTCAGGCACGTGCATGTGGTGTCTTGGGACGGGGTGGAGTTGGGGGTGGGGGTGGGGAACGACAACATACGGTTATTCCCCGGAACCTTCCGCCTTCCCGATCCGAGCCAGAGCGAGTGACTGCTTAGCGCCACCCTGCCCGTCCAACATACAGGGTGTGGTTTGAGGGTCCTGGCCCACCCCTTTGTCCCCACTGCCGTGGCTACCATCGAGAGTGACGAGGGAAATGAGCAGGTACGTCAAAGCCAGAACACGGATGCCAGGTGGACAGCCAGTTTGCTTTAATGACAGACGTGGTGCTTCGCCAGGCCTCGCAGACGTGTATTTATCCGGGAGGTACGCTATCAGGATGTCAGGCCGATTAGGTCTGAGATGATTGCCTCTTTGCCTCCCTGTTACCGTGGCAGAGGTGGCCTGCTCTAAGCAGCATCACGAACCCCAGGCATGGAGGAGCGCACGACATTAGTACAGGGCGTGGCTACGAGACGACCATAGCCAGTCGTCACGGAACAAAATACTTCCTGGCTATTCTGAGGCCACTTACAGTGGACGTAAAACCCTGCCTCCCCCCCAGCGAAATTGGGGTTGATCGCGAGGTATGGAGGCTCAGGGCTGAAGTAATTAGGAATTGTTAATAGCCCCTGTAGCCTTTTCGCAAACCTGTTCAGATTGCTGCTGAGACATGCGGAGAGGTTTTCCGCTCCAATTAGAGTCACACGCTTCACGGGCAGCGAGGTGCAGCAGCGGTACGACACAAAGAGCATCGGGTGAGCATTTAGGTGCGGACGAGGCAGACCCCAGGGGTCAGCGTGGTGTCATCGCCACAGATGTGAGAGAGAGAAAGAGAGAGAGAGAGAGAGAGAGAGAGAGAGAGAGAGAGAGAGAGAGAGTGGTGTGAAGGACAAGGGATGGAAAAATGTGTTAACATTCCACTAGGCTGAGAGAGGAGGTTGGCTTCTTAAAGTCAGAGCCCAGAAAGAGCAGGGAATAAGACAAGGAGAGAGAGAGAGAGAGAGAGAGAGAGAGAGAGAGAGAGAGAGAGAGAGAGAGAGAGAGAGAGAGAGAGAGAGAGAGTGTGTGTGTGTGCAGTAAATGGAAATAGAGCAAGAGATACTCTGAAATGGAAGCCTCTCCAGAGGAGAGGTGCTGAAGGTAATTTTCTGAAATTGTTAACACTTTGAGAGGCATATGGGGAGGGACTTTGGACACTGAGGTGAGAACATAATACTGGAGGAAAATGTTCTTGTCTTGCACAGAGTCTAGTCTTGAGTCTGTCTGGGGCTAATGTAGTCTTATGGTGTATCTGTCATTTGCGTGTTAAAACTAAATAATGGGGCAATTTCTTTTCCAGGTGTGATCCCTAGGAACAACTTTTGGCCCTAATTACGTTTCCTTTAGCATTCTCTCACTCTCCGCCATTGTTAATATGTTGGGGCAGGGTACGGGACAGTAGAAGTGTTGCTTGGAGACAGCCTCCTCAGCTCAGCCTGGAGTCGCCTCTGCTGTGCTAGTCACTCGTTACGTCCTCCTTTACCTCTGTACACCTTTCTGTCCATGTTGACCTTTTCAAGCCGCCTGTTCTTTTGAGTTCATGCTACTCTAAACACGTTTTTCCCCTCTTCTCTTTTAATAGGACTCCAGCGTTATCTACTACTTCACATGCCCTAGCATGTCAAACATAGCGTCTGTCCCAGTACACACGAAAACTTTCAATATATGTCTTCAGAAGAACGTCGGATACGGCGCTACAACACAGAAACAAGCTTTGAGTCTAGAAATGGCTCGCTACCTTACAGTTCTGTGCATGTGCATTCTGCGAGACCGAGTTGCGCGCTAAACCCATCCTCAGTTTTCTGTCTTGGCCACTGTTCTATTAGATTTATGACACATATTCCCGGTTTGAAAACACACAATTTTTCATCTTTATCTCTGTGCAATCCGAGTCCGCCAGAATTCAATTTTAACGGCGTTCATTCGTGTCGCCGAGACCGTGTGAAACCGTGCTTATTTGAAATGTAGAATGCGCCTTCGGCCAGGTCTCGTACAGTTCACGCGCTCTAGATGCTGGACTTCGCTCCAGCGCCTCTGTTCTGTGCCGCAATCTTGCGCGAGATGTTTTTTCTGATGTTTCCCAACTTTCGGTGTTTCGCGATACTAATACAACGCAAACACGAGGTCTCTGGCATGCATGAGTTAATAATATATTAAACATCAGACTGCTCGCTTTAATAATGAAAACGCCAAAAAAAAACAACACAATTTCTGTAATGACACAGTGAAGCAAAAAAAAACAAACCAAAAAAACCAAAAAAAACAAGCAAAAACAAAAACAGCGTTTGCAACCTCTCCATTACTTGATTAATCCAATTGATGATTAATTAGATGCGAATGAGAACGAAACTAATAGGACATCAATAATAATTGACGTAGTCAATAGCCTGGAACGTTCCCCACACCTGCGAGCGCTTCATCAAAAGGAATGGCCTGGTTTTCAGAGGCGCAAGGAAGCGGTGTTGGCGCGCCTACCTGCTGCGGAGCAAACGCCATTTATTAGAAAGGGAGCCATTAGGCCAGCATCGTGCATGCATCTGCAGCGCCTTCATCACGCGCACATTAGCTCCCGCTCGCAGCTTCTGCGGCCCTGGCACGATCAACTAATTGTCTTACAAGTGCTGTGCTGAACCCCCCCCCCCCCCCCCCTCACCCCGCCCGCAGCTCTCTCGTAGATTCTGAGATGAAGTGATTGCTTTAAAAAAAGAGTGCAAGGCGCGCTCAGAGAGGAGGGCTTTTAAGAGCCGTCCGCTGTGTTATTCAGTTATAGAATTAAGATAATTGGGCGCGCCCTAACCGCCGGACCGTTTTAAAGGTATAATGTGGTGGGGAAAATGTCTGGCAGTACAGATTTGACATCGTGCGCACATCTTCACAATGTGAAACATTTTAACTACACAATAAATTCTCCCCCGCTTTTTCCTTCTGTCTCTCTCTTTCGCTATTTTCTCTGTTTCCCTAAAAAAATAATAATAATTAAAAAAAAAAAAAAAAAAAGCAATTACTTAACATTTGGACCCTAGTCTGAACAGAGCCTTCATTGTTGAAATTGCGTGCACTCACATTAATAAAAAAGGACTCTTGAAAAGAAGGCACAAGTGAATGTTAATAGATG
>NC_137507.1:15717500-15730000 GCF_041902795.1 Electrophorus electricus
TGTGAGCTGAGCGCGAGCACACAACAATTTCAGCTGACCTTCCACGCGTATTCAACCTGAGCGCCGCCAGAAATGCACTTGTTCGTTGGACCAGTGACGTTCCAAAAATCATTCATGTAAAGTATCCGTATATACGTATACATGCAAGTATGGAATGGGGGGGGGGGGTGATAACTTCAGGGACAGCGAGACATCATTTCCTGTTCTTTTTTGTTCTTATTTAGCTTTGAAGAACTTTACTGTTATGTGATTTGTTCAGCGTTGCTATTAAGACATACAAATGCAGGACAAAAAAAACAATAATTTGTTTATAATAATAATACGTTTTTGATATCAACAATATATTTTAAATATGTTTGTTGTTTAACATGCAATGCAATGGAGTGTGAATGGAAATAATTTTAAAATGTAATTTATTATTATTATTATTATTATTATTATTATTATTATTATTATTAATGTTTTATTCCAAGTGTGGGACACGAACAAAAGTGGCATTTTAACTAAAAACATGCTTGAGAAATTTAATCAACTAAAATTAGCATGGAGTCCTTCTCTGAAAATGAGTTACAGCATGAATAAAACATTTCCTGTGCATTATGGCTAAAAATGACTTAAAAGAGTACATGTATATATATATACATACACACATACATACACATATCCATCCCTCATTCCTCCTCCTTGTCTCTGCCACTGTAAATAAACAACTCTGGCTTTAACACCTCAACATCTTTGGGCAAACTGAACCATTGTACAGATGTTCAGTGAGCAAAGCCAAACACAAGCTGTGTTTCCAAATAGAAATTTGGATAAAGATACTAAATTGGTGGGACCTGGATGGCCTTTGCCTCCCTTCATCCTGGTGGGGGTTTTTAAATGATGCTTTTAACGAGCTTAATCAAGGGGTAGAGAGCGCCCGAGCAGCTCCTGCCCATGGTGTGGCACCTCGTTTTGATGTTGGCCGACAGCGGTGAAATCGCTTGTCGGATCCAATTTTGCTGTCAGAACGCTCACCTGTAGGAAGCAGGCGCATCTGCTGCACAGAACACGCAGAGATGTGTGTGTGTGTGTGTGTGTGTGTGTGTGTGTGTAGGGGAAGGGGGAAGAGACTTGCAGGAGCAAAATCTTGTGTTGGTCAGAAAAATCTCCAGTTACAGTGGAGTGAGCGTTTTCTCCATCAGCAGATCAGCAGGATTCAGTTCATCACGGCGTGATAAGTTTCTGCCTATGCTGCAGGCTGAGAGCCATGTGGCAGACACGGCGTAGTGGTTGCTGGAATGTAGAGAAGCTTCTGGAACTATTCCACGGCTTGAGGCGGGAAAACTGAGGGCTGCCTTAAGGGTGTTTTTGGGTTCGAGTCTCAGTTACCTGGGTGCTCTGCTGGAGTGTTTTCTGAGAGTTAGTTTATTTGTCAGTCAGTCAGTTTGGCAAATACACATTGATATGCTGAAATATGTTACCTCTGTTTATTTAGAAAAAAAGTAGTAATTTATAAGTAATTTATGGTCTTGGTAATGTGAAACTCCATGGCAAATTATATGTGTGTGTGTGTGTGTGTGTGTTTCTTGCTTACTGTAATAGTGTATAAGATTTAATGCTAGATTTGTTAGAATTAGAGTTGTTAAATTGTTTTATTTGTTTTGTTTTTAAACAAAAGTCATTCATTTAAGTAGGGGAAAATGTAATAAGGAAGGATGCATATTGTTAGAGAATTGTTAGGCCAGTCCTGGTAATTTGGTTCCTAAGGACTGATGTTCCAGGGGCCCCATTAGAGAGTACATGAGAAGAGAGAAAACATACTAGAGTAGTGAGTTAGGAACATTTTCACCAAGAGACTGTTTTGGTGTTCGGTGTGAAATAAAAGAAATTAAACCTCACTCATATAACCCGACTGTTGTATCCTCTCCTCCGAAGAAGGGATTCAGACTGCATGTAGCGAACTGAGCGCTAAAATTTAGGGTTACAGTAGCTTTCCTGGACTTTTTTTTTGCCAAATAGGAATCAGCATTCTTACTTCAGAACAGCGATGGCCCATTTTCCTGACCTTTCCCCTCAGTTCATTTACTTAGTCTAATCACGCTGTTGCAGGAGGAAAGAAATCCACTTCTCAGCCTTCATCCCTTTAATAACGAGAGCTATTTATACCAGTAGCCGACTGTCGACGCAAAACAATGCAATGAATGATCACTGCTCACACCAAGAGAGGAGTGGAACGAGGTGGAACGGGGGTGGAACAGCGGAAAACAAATGTCGGCCCCTTTCTGCTGTCAGGAAGTCCTGTAGTACGTGCGTTCCCACTCCCCGCGATATTACTCAACGCTAATTAAGCGCAATCGCTCCAGCCTGTTTGCAGTCTTTTTCTGGCCCCTCCCTTCACCTGCCCCCTCCGACCAAGGAAGGCGGAGCCGAGAGCTTTGGCAGTTTGGAAGTGGAGCGCCTCCCCGTAATGTGCCCACGCCCCCCCGCCACACACACTCCCACCCCAGCCTGGGCCGAACTGGCCTGTGCCAGGCTATTCACGAGGCTTCATCAGCATGCAGGGGGCAGGGAGGCCCGGCTCCAGGGGCTGAATGCCGCCTGGCAGCGGCGTGTCTTTAATCTCACTCTCATTCAGCTGGGCGATAAAGACAGCTCACATCCTCTCTCTCTCTCTCTCTCTCTCTCTCTCTCTCACACACACACACTAACTCTCTCTTCCCCTAGTGCCCTTCCTAATAACTATGCCACTCTCACACTGAAGACGTTATTAGAATAGTCCACACTGAAGTAGCAACAAACCAGGAGAAAGCACAGGGGCCGGATCGGCATGTGGGAGCTGAATGGCGCTGTAGAAAACGGAATAAATGGCAGTGTATAGGCCCTGTGCTCCCAACTCATGGAGCATCAACTCTTTAATGCTGCATTACAAATGAATGCGGCGTTCCGAGCACTCCGCTCTGGAATTCCAAGCAGCGATATGGGCATTAATAAAAAATGGCGCACATTTGCCGCGAGTGACCTATCTAATTACGCTGCCGAAGCGCTCCATAAAGGCGCCACCCGGCGCTCTCTCCGAGTGCCACTTGGGTTTATGACATGCAAAAGGCGTCTGGGATATGGCACAATATAACGGAGTTGCTACAGTTTGAAAAGGCGGCGGCCGGAGGCTTGTCATCGCTCTCCGCGCCGCGTAACCCCAGGGCTGGCAGTTCATCAAGCACTCGCCTAATCCGTCTCCGTCACTCCGCGGCTGCCTGCAATCAGCTCCGCCGCGTGTCCCCTAATCATCCCAACGACGACTCTGACAGCCGACTGTAATGACACTGATCAACACGCAGTGAGTTATCCCACGCAGTGCCATTGTTCCCATCCACTCCGGCATCGCACCTTGCGAGCTCCTCCCCCCACCCAGTCAAGTGCAGATGGAGCCCAGTACACCCCTCCCCCACCTCACTCGAGTGAAGGAAAACTCAGACCAAGATGAAAGCACAGAATATTTTTGGGGGGTGGGGTTGTCCCTGCTCTGTGGAATATTTCCATCTCGGTGGCAGGAGGCGTGAGCTCTGAGGCGTGGGCATCGTGCCGGGCCCTCGGTCCTCCCTCCTCTCGGAGCTTGAAATCGGACGGGTGCTGCCAAGAACACCAGTCAAATGTCCGGCTCAGTGCCGCCCCCTAGAAGGCGGTGGCACACGGTCCCACCAGCTAGCCTATACTTCACGGCCGCGGCTCAGCCGATGTTCAGTTGGCCATTTGCTCATGAATACTTAGCACCTGCATGAATATGCATGTGGGCGTGAAGCGACAGTACTGATGCGTAGATTTATGACTCTGCATGGGACATAATTACAAAACAAGACAGAGGCTGCTCGGTAGCGATGAAACAGCACGATCAGAAAATTCACAGCATGGGCTGCATTCTGCAGTCTGTTCCACGGTCGGTCATTGCCATGATTAATCCTGTCAGGTCATTTATTTATGTCTGAAAGTAGATGACAGGTACACTTACATGTTTCTCAGATCAGTCATGCTCAGAAAGGCAATTTAAGGCAAATTAAGGGCAGGGATATTGAATGAACAGAGGTTAATTGACACCGTTATGCTTTAAAAATAATTTTTTTGTTTGTTTGTTTTGTTTTGTATTTCCACATTTTTTTGAGGGAACTTTATTGTGTTTACTTAGCTCTACCAAAATGATTTGTGGTCAGATATGTCACAGGGAAAATTGGATGCAAATGAAAAAAGCTGTTTCAGTCACTGTAACCTTGATCACTGACCATAGCAGTAAAACACTTACACAATGTTGATGTAGCCTCGCCACCACTTACATTTGAAAAACACTGTCATGAAGACAGTGGGAATTATTTTTTGCCTGCTGCCTGCTATAGTTACATATTACATATCGTGTATTTAAATACAAAATATATATTTTATATTTCTTAAGTAGTTTATTACAGTAAGATTGACATATTAATTGCATGAATGTATGGTATAAACTCCAAAGTGTTGGTCAAATACTTTGGGTAAAAGGATGGTAAATACAAGGATAGTTAAACTAAATTACACGTAGATGTCTGACGGGTTCAAGTACAAAAGGACATGATAAAATATCCCATAAATATATTAATTATTTGTAGTATAAAAACAGTGGAAAGACCAGCTGTACCCTAAATTCCGTAATGGCCCATGTTTAAACTGGAACGTCAACTGGAAAAACCTCCAAGAACCGGCTGGAGTTACATCAACCTTTTCCAAACTTTCCCAGGTACACGCCTGGTGCTTGTGCGTGGTTCATGACTATTGCACATTGCATAAGATTGACAGTGGAAGTACCTATGAAATTAATGCTCCTTTAACTATTACTGGTGATAAAGTTGCATATCCATTCTATTAAAGCACCATAAAACAATAAAAAAGTAACTGTATATGTTATCAAGACAATGACATAAATCTCGGTGTAAAAGAAAGTCATATTAATTCTTACATGTAAAGTCCTTAATAGTGTTCAAACTGCCAGGTGATTCAAGCATAAATGCCACATAAAAACATAAGTTGAAAATAGATTGACACATCTTTGTAAATCTTTCTACAGTCAAAAACTAGCCAGCTCTTGGAGAGGTTCCCAATTTAAATGCAGCGTTACAGTGAAATACGCTGCAGCATATGTAAACACTGGTGAATTCACCTAGAACTGCCCTGACACACACACACACACACACACACACACACACACACATACACACACACACACACACACACACACACACACACACACACACACACGTGCGCGCACATGGACGCGCACACGGACACACACATACACACACACACACACACACACACATACACACACACACACACACACGTGCGCGCACACGGACACACACACACACACACACACACACACATACACACACACGGACGGACACACACACACACACACACACACACACACACACACACACACACACATACACACACACACACACACACACACACACACACACACACACACACACACACATACACACACACACACACACACGTGCGCGCACATGGACGCGCACACGGACACACACATACACACACACACACACACACACACATACACACACACACACACACACGTGCGCGCACACGGACACACACACACACATACACACACACACACACATACACACACACGGACACACACACACACACACACACACACACACACACACACACACACCTATCTAACGTCACACTGCCCTCCAGTCCCTGCATTACGGAATCCTTTGCTCAAAAAGCCGGCTAGGTGACAGTTATCAGGTGGTGTCCTGTAGCTCTTCCTATTCCTGTTCCTGCAGCTCTGTTGTGGGCTGTAGGACTGAGAACGGCCCTCCCTGTGCCTGGGCTCCAAGACAGGGCTTCCGGCTTCTGCTTCACACTGCACTGTAGCACATGCAGCCTGCCCCTATAAAGCCGCCGGAACCTCTTAACGGCCAGCCACAGCCGACACACACACACACACACACACACACATGGCACACCACCTCAGAAAAAGTGAAAGAATGATTACGACCTAGTGGGTCCAGTGTATATGAGGCAGTCTAGTGGGGACCACGGGAACGTATGTGAGGGAGTAAACCTGGAGGGGTGCCGTGCAGCGTAACACCCCCCCCGCTCGGCTAAACCCCCTGTTTATCAGCGCCCACCATTATGTCGGCTGGCTCTCCGGTGCAAACTCATGCCTGTTCACTAATGCGCAAGGCGATGGCCATGCTTTTCTAAGACCACAAAGCGCGGATATACTCAGTTAAGCGAGTGCCGAGCTTCCCTTATGACCACGCATAAATCAAAATCGGCAGCTCGTCGTCTGCGTTAAACGTTTAGGCCGGCATGCTGTTACAAACTTGTCAAGCCTCTGTAAGTGGTGAGCGCTTGTGCAATGGCGCGTTTGGTGTTGCGTAATGAACCCTCTGTGTAGACAGGCCTCCTGACGCACTTTCCAGTCAAGGATACTTTACAAAGCCCACGACGCGCCTTAGCCCTGACCTGTCAATCACAGACGCTGCCTCGGACAGGTTCCTCCTTAAATAAGTGGAGTCCTCTCTGATGATCCACTGCTCAGAAAGAAAATGGACTAATATTTTGTGCCTGTCAAGCTGAAGGTGACATGGCACATTGGTTGTGATTTCAATGCAACTCGTTATGTGGCGTTTTTTCCCCCTTTCGCTCTGCTATTGTTAGTCAAGGCCTGTCATACTCACAGGAAACACACACACAGTGGGCAAATGGGAACCCCCCACCCTGCACTGCGTTAAAGCTCCGGGTTCGTCCTGGCACTCAGCCAATTCTGTTCTCCAGAGATTTAACACTTTTGTTTGTTTTTTCTCACAAAGGACAGCAAACCCTCCACCCCTCACAGACACACACATAATCGAACTCTGAGGCTACGTGCTGTGTCTTCCTATGCTTGGGCACCAGTGTTATGCAGACGCAGGACGGTTTCACCTGCCAGAGGCGCCGTGCTAACGGCCGCCGCCGCCGCCACTCCGTGAAAACGATCAATTATTCATTCCCGCCGCCGCCAAAATGATTATCAGGCAGAGCTATTAGGCCTTGATGGTCAGCCATCATTTCCCTCATGGCCAAAGTTCAATCTTCATATTAAACGCACGTGGCAATGGCAGGGTTTTGTTCCGTGGGCCCTCGTTATGTTTGCTAAACGGCCTGAGGAAATGATCAGGGAGTTCATGAACAGGTTCTGAGCAAAGGCTCAGAGTTCAAATTACACACTTCAGTGTGGAATGAAAACAGCAGTTTTGGGCTCATTAGTATTCAGCGCATGGATTCCTGATGCTGCCCTGCTATGAGAAGAAGAGAGAAAACATGCTTATCAGTATTTCCACAGAAACCAGGGGAATGTCAGCATGCTCTCTCTCTCTCTCTCTCTCTCTCTCTCTCTCTCTCTGTCTCTCTCTCTCCGTCCCTCTCTCTCGCCCTCTCGCTCTCTCTCTCTTCATCTCCCCCTCTCTCCCTCTCTCTCTCTCTCTCTGTCTCTCTCTGTCTCTCTCTCTGTCCCTCTCTCTCCCTTTCTCTCTCCATCTCTCCCTCTCTCTCTCCCTCTCTCTCTCTCCCTGTCTTTCCTTCTTTCTCTATATCTCCTTCTGTATCATCTTTTTCATTCCTTTGCCCTCCCTCTCAAACCCCCACCTCTCTCTCTCTTTCACTCTGTCTCCCTCACTCTCTTTCCCTCTCTCACTGTCTCTCTCTCCTTCTCACTCAGTCTTTCTGTCCCTCTCATTCATTCTCTCTCTCTCTCTCTCTCTCTCTCTCTCTTTCGATCACATGCCCCCCATACACGAGTACACACACACACACACACACACACACACACACACACACACACACACACACACACACACTGCTCCTGCTCTCAGTCCTCCACCATATCTAAACCAATCCCACCCATCTGCATGTGTGAGTTGTCCTGTATCCTGCTCCTGTCAGCTCTGTAATTAAAAAGCGCTCTGCTGTTGCACACCCCCTGGACCTCGTCTGACTAGTGTCTTAGTAAACTGTAGGACAGTTTCATTATTTTGAACCCACATCTACAAGTCCTGGTATCATACTATTATCAACGACAGTGTGGTCATTAAGGGTCATCTTCACATAGACTCTGTAAAGGAGAGTCAAGAGTCAGGATGAAAATACCAGTCTCTCTCTCTCTCTCTCTCTCTCTCTCTCATTCTCTCGCTCTCTCTCTCTGTCTCTCCCTCACAACACGCATTTCTTCAATTACCTTTTCGAAAGGCTCTATCTCCATGGCAACCTCCCAAAAAGATTTTCCCACTAGACAGCAATAGCAGTATTAGCCATGGCATCCTGCTTTAAAAAAGAACTGGAACTTTCTCTGTGTGTCCCTCGTGACGGTAATCACCCAGTCCGTCCTTATGGCTTCAATTCCCTCCGCTCCAATCCGCCATCGGTCCGAGCCTCCCTGTTAAGATCGCCGGACAGCTAATTTGCTCTTACAACCGGCAGGTCGGCCCACGCCGCTCTTCCGAGGGCGCGTTTATTGGTGCTGATGGCCGAACGGAACTTTGCTACGTGAGCGACCTGCGCGGCGCTGGCTCTGCCAATTACGGCACTCCAGCTCTGGGCGCTTGCTGTGCTTTGGAGCCCACTAGCTCCAGGCCCGTCGATTAGCCCGGCAATTAAAGGCCCACCGCCAAGGCCGGCCCCGCCTGTGCAGCAGCCATTTGGGACACGCCCGCGCACTTCCTGATTCGCACTCGAGCGGCTCGCTGCGTGCGTACGTGCGTGCGTCTGTCAGCAGAGATGAGACAGACGCCAGGGAACGAGCCACAGCTGTTTGTTTTTTGGAAGCCCGTCTGTCTATCTGTGTCTGTCTGTCCTTTGATAGGCTGTCTGTGGGAGCAGGCTTGTGCAGCGGAGACAGGCACTGTGAGGCTCAGTTCTGAGGACGTATGCCGTACACACACAACCCCCCAACACACACACGCGCACACGTGCATTTCTCAGCATGCCTCTGTCCTGTGCATTGGTGGGCCAGGCGCATCTCGTGAGCTGTGGGGAGCGAGACGAAGGCCCCGATATAATTGTGTGCTCAGCATATGACCTCGCCACCTGCCTGCTGCAGTAATGTATGCTCCAGATAAACTCCCGTGACAGGACCTACACGGCAATCTCCTTCCTCTCCCACCTTCTTCATCTCGCGCCCAACCAGACCCAGTCCCGTCGTCTCACTGGTTGTGATATCCTTAGGCTCGCGTGGCCACACAAGGTATAATTTATTGTCTGTTCAGCGGCACAAATTTGCAAGCCTGGCATATTTCATTTGCTCTGTAAATATCATTATTAAAATATGAAGCTTTTTTCTCCTTTTTCCCCTATGCAGTATGGCACAGCTATCTGTCTGGTTCATATTCCAGTTGCGTACATGTTTGTGTTTTCTCCTGCCATGACTATTTCTGTATCATTAAATGTCTGGGGACCAGCGAGTGTGCACATGTGTATGCCTGTGCGTAGACGCGCACACTTTGCTCGGTCGGCGGTGTTCTTTCTGAGGCGAGGAAAAGAGAACCATAAATGCTCATATGGAATACACCCATATGCATGCGAAACACATTCAGTCTTAATGCTCTAGTGATGAAATACTGAAATGGCCATGATGAGCCAGGAGTTCCCATGCCATGATGCACCCTGCAGTGACGGACTCCTGCATGCTAAAAAGAGGTTGACGTTCCACGGCGGTGTCCTTGCCTTTGATGCCCCTGCATTTGGTCTCCTCCGTTTGCCGTTTTTCATACGTCCACACAGATGTGGCTTTTTACTATCCAAACCGTCTCCACACAGGAGTGGCACGAGTGTGGAATCCCAGTCCTCACTTGTCCAATGGGCTCCGACGTCACTGGGATGCCCAGTGTATCTCACAGATCGCAAGTTGCACTCCGCTCCACAGGGTCCCTAAGCAGTGCCCCTGTGCTTCCTACACACTAATCATGTCGTGTGGGCCCAGTGAGCTGCTGTGGATTAAATCCCTTCATTTGGAATACCCTGCAAAGTTATCACGCAGGAGACTCTATGCATGTCACGTTTCTTTGTTTCTCTTGACAACTGAGCAATTAGACAATTGTTTGCTAATGTGACTATAGTGATCTGTGTGTATATATATATATATATATGTATCTATGTATATATATGAAATATTAGTGCCATTCACACATATAAGTAAACTATGATATATTCAGTCAGTCAGCAAGCAGACTCAACTCACCAGAAGATCTTGACGAGACACGCAATGATTGACGTGTAAACTTTCGTGTCAGTGTCTGGCACAGTGATAAACTTATTCACTACTCCCTACGCACTTTGACATTCCCTTCAAACTGAAAATTTTCTCCCCCTACAGTTTGGACTCTCCCTTAAAATGTCTGAATTCCCTGTGTAGTCCACTTCACAGGGAATTACTAGGGCGACTGGAATGCACCTACAGGTTTGAAAGCTTTCTGCATTGTCTTGCTGTAATTATGTCATCACGTAACCTGAAAGCATGTAAGAGATGTTTTAAAAATGCCCTCATCAACTTTTATCAAACTCTCTCCATTTGCCTGGATTGGCGGATGCACGCTAAGGAGACCCACTCTCTGTCAGCTTCCACTCTGCCTGCTAGAGAGACTCTCGCCATAACTACAAGAGGAAAAGTTAGGAAAGTAACCATTACTGGAACTGACGGTAATCTACAGCCTTCGGAAGAATCACCTGATCAGCATCTGATTAGTGTCCTTACACTGTGCAGCGAGCAGAAGTTAGCCTAGGAAGTCTGGATATGTGAGGAGACCAGGTTCTTGCCTGGAAACCCTTTACAAGATTCTCTTTCTGAAAGACTCTTACTCTGCAAAACTCTCTCTTGGACTAAAACCCTGAAGGATGAATTTCCAGATAATCATCTACTTGGATGTTGGCTTGTCTTCCCTTTCTGCAAGCTAGCAGATACCAGTGAAGTATATTGAAGGATTATTTGAGGAATGGAACTTGAGTTCCCCGAAAAGATACATCATGGATATGAACAAGCATGTGAGACTAAACTGGAATAACTGGAAATAGCTTAACTGAACTCCCAAAGTTTGTAAAGTTAAACATACTCTGTTCTTAGTTGTAACAAATGTTTCCATTCATTTAGACAATCATCTAAACTCAAAGGAACAGCTGTCCTACTTCAAAACAAAATAAAACCAACAAAAAAACCACTATGGAACCTTGTCACTCGCTCACCTGCACCCTACTGGACGGCGAGGGACAACAGGAGGCTGCGAGCCTACAAAGCTACGCTGGACAATAACAAGAAGCAAACACAATTAGTCCTGCAGGATGTTCCAAAATGGCTGCTCACTGCATGACGTTGCGCGTTTGTTTCGTGACTTAAAATCAAGGCGTCCTCGGCTCAGCAATGTCCCGGCACGAGGAACCCGAGTCGAACGCTTCTCGGTGGCCTCTGCCGTTGACATGGTCATAAATGCTGACATAACACACATGTACCTGTGAAGGACATGTAGCTGTTATTTTAAAGGCAGTAGTAAAGTGTGTGAGGTTAAGAATGAGCTAGGCAGAGCAGCGCTATTAATTGGGCATGGTGCCAAAGAAATCTAACCTTAATTTCCAACTGAATGGGGTAAGCGGACACCTATGAGAGAGCGGCATTGTTCTCCAAGTCAACGAAGGAATGTTAGTAAAAGGTAAAACTAATTGCCTTATTTTCATGTAGGACCTCCTGCTCATCTTTGACAGCTACACCCATTTAGGAAATGGAATCATGTAACAAGCTTGGCATATTTTGAAGAACAATTCTGCTGTTAATGTTAAGGTCCTATATGTTTAAACTAAAAGCAGGTGTACTTATGCTTTCAAAGTTTGTCTGAAGTTGGTCAGACTAAAAATCAGATTTTACAAGAAAAAAAAAATATATATATATATATGGACTCTATTTCTGGGATTTTTACATATAGATATAATATAGATATAAGCACATTTTACTGATCGTGACTGCAGATTGCACATGATTTTAACAAATACAAATTGTACTTCCTTGAGGGATGTTGATTGTGACATATAGTTATAATCTCTAAATTTATCTTAAAGATGAAATAACCATCACCTTTCCTCCTGGCTATATGCCAGTGGCAGAGATGCGTCAGCTCCTAATATGAACTAGCACGCACTGTGTATTACATGCCTTGTTTATACAAGCGAATAAATTTAACCATGTGGTAATTTCTTTTGTAATTATTGTAAAACACTCTGAAGGTAATAGAGTTTGCTCCAGGTCCCCTGGTGCTTCTGTCAGAATGCTGCAGGCGACTGCATAGACTGCCATCGAGCCACGTCTCTCAGAGGGCAAAGGGACACGCCGAGCAGCTCTGTGGCCATTTCAGAACCAACATGCTCTTCCAACAAGCAAATTACCTGGCAAATGATTACGGAACCCACTCAGTGAAACGGCCATGGAATCTCAT
>NC_137507.1:15732500-15752500 GCF_041902795.1 Electrophorus electricus
CATTTGAAGACCTAACAACCTAACTGCACTAGCTTTCTTCACCAAATTCTTCACAACGTGTATATATATGTGTGTGTGTGTGTGTGTGTGTGTGTGTGTGTGTGTGTGTGTGTGTGTGTGTGTGTGTGTGTGTGTGTGTGTGTGTGTGTGTGTGAGAGAGAGAGAGAGAGAGAGAGAGAGAGAGAGACAGAGATAAGTAAACTAGCCGTATAGATAAAATGCATAATTCTCATAATCATATTCTAACTCTGGGACCAGCCATTATTAAGGTCAGTGCATGCACTGTCAGTGACTAGAAGCACAGATATAATGCTGAATTATTATCTAAAACATTCATATATGCTAAGGCAGTGGGATAAAGGCTAATCAGAAAAAAACTCATACCTGGAACAGATCAAAGATAACGTGTGCAAATCAATTTCTCTGTGTAAGGATGTTTTCCCAGCCCTGTTGGGAAACAGAAGTGTGAACTTATGTATTCTGTCCCTCTTGGGAACCAGATCCTCGCCTGTACACAACACACAGCACAGAAGACAGGGTCTAGCTTATTTAGGAGAAAATCAGAGGAGTCTCATTTGAATGAGAAAGACCACCACATTCTCTCTTTTGCAAGGCCCATCACCTTCCAGATGAAATCGCTGATCAAAGGAGACGGCCCTCTGTTTAACGGCCGATTAGGCACAGATGCAGCGTGCTCTGACCTCTGAACCTTGGACATGTGCCGCAGTTCCTGTTGCACCTGCTGCAGTGTTCGAGGGGGAAATGGCAGCGTGGTGCCTTGGCTGGCCACATGTTTGCACAGCTTTCCCAGACAGAGAGCATGATCCATTTGCATGGATGTCTTGTGACTTTTGTCTTGTAATTGCGCTTAAGATGGTACCTCCAGGCACTGCGTTAATTAGCTGAATCTGGTCTCTTTGTCATACTTCTATGGTAGATTAGCATGATGTCAGATGCTCTCTGCTAAGCTCCAGCAATCCTTGACAAGAAGTCTTTTGCCTCTCAACTTGTTGGTGGCTTGACAAAAAGGGGGATTTTCCAGTACACTGAAGACAAATCCATTTGGGTTTGCCCGGTGGTAATAACAGTACACCAAATGGCAAGTATTATCTTTATGTCACTTTAGATTGATGTAGCACTCAGGGGCAAAATGGCCACATCCCTTCTATTTTGCCAGTTTAAGCACCTTCAGAGGGGGAGCCAGGCTGATGAATAAGTCCGTCATCTGCAAAGGGGACGCAGCCATCGTGGAATAATTACACCACAGTTTACCAGCATGTTAACCACAATTATGCAATCAGCGCCTCACAGAAGCAAACAAACACCCCCAAGACGGCTCTTTTCCAAGCCCACCATGGCTGTTCCGGCTGCGGTTTTGGATCGGAGCAAGACTTAAAGGGGGTTGGGGGGGCAGACAGACGCTCCTGAGCTCTTGGAAAAGTCCCCCGAGCGTCTTCTAAATGAAACTGTAGAGGCTTAAATAAAGATATTAATAGTTAGGCTTAACTATAGTTGAGCAATAGATGAGCAATAGTTGAGCTTCTTTAGGTGCTTGATTCTACTCCATCGGTTGTTCAAAACATACACTATGTCAGGCCTTTGCTATTAAATACATAAACCAGGGGCATGAAGTCAAACACACAGTTGAAAAATGACAGATCTCTTGTACTGTCTTGTCCATTAAGCAAAGCAGAAATTACATTTACTGTGTTCACACCGTCACATTCACCAAAGGAGACTAATGTTTTTCTTCAACTTCCTCATTTATGACAATGAACCATATGATTCCTGTGTCCTCCAGCAAAATATGTCATTACACTGCAATTCTATCGACTCATGCGCAACATTGGTTTTTTTTCCTCACCCAACTTGTCATTCAAAATGTCATTTGAAATAAAGGGAGCTATTTGCATTTGGATCTGCTGAGCTGAACAGTAGGGTAAAACAGCTTGCATTGCCTTTCAAAAGTCATGTTTCATAGAGGGGTTTCTTTTCAGCCTATTGCGGCATACCCCATACCATGGTCAATGACCTTGGGCACTCAGACAAAGCCCATGTGCTCTCACCTTCTTGCCTCATTTACCTCGCAATAGATTTCTAAGAACACATTCTTTTAAAAATAAAGAAATATGTAATAATAATAGAGTCCTCCCGTGGCCTGTGGCCAGTGGAAGTACAATGACAGAGGAACATTAAATCTAACACTAAATGTAATGCATTGTGATACACTTTGAAAAAGAAGCCTAAAGCATTTACACAGACTTTGCTTAGACAGAGAGAAAATGAACCCTGGTCATTTCAGTGGCATAAAACATTAAACCCTATGGCGTATTATTATTATTATTATTATTTTTATTATTTAATATTCAAATCAAACACTCTTTTTTATGTTCTGTATATTTTGATCACCATTTCTATGCGCTATGCTTACTAGACCCAAACAGTGTAACACAAAATTTCTGTTTCGCATCTGCCAGACTTTCTCATGACGTTGCTGCCCTACGTTTTATGCTGAGCAGCCCTGCATTCCTGTCTAGCAAGAACAGCCCCCTGCCAGCACGGTGCACGCGGGCTGAACCCGCAACGCGTGTCTTCGCGGGGCAGGTTCGCTGGGCCCTCGGGCCTCCTTTCCACCGCTTCACGGCTCAGATGATATGGAGGCTCACTGTTTGCCACAACTTGACTTGTATTTTCTCATCAAAAGTGTAATGGAGGACACAGGCCCCCAGCCCCAATACCAAGCAGCGCTAAGAGCCAGCCTCATGTCTCGCCCGTAAACAGAGCTCTCTCGTTTGTCTTCTGAGGCGCACATAAAAGCCTGGAGCAGCGGGAGAGCTTACACACACCACGCAGGCCAAAAAAATAACAGGTGAAGTGCACAGGAACCTCACTGGCTCATCTGAGAGGCCCTCACCTTTTATTACTGTGCACAGACACGTTACTGTCTCCTGAAATAGCTAAGAGCGTCTAAAATAAATATAGGTGACTTTAAGATGGAGGCAACAAATATTGGATTATCTAGGTTGGCTTCATGTCTGTTATAAATGTGCTGTCTCTGTTCACACTTGTGATTTACAGGCTGACTAATCACAAGAAAGCAGGATACTGTGCAGTGAACCACAGTCCAGACACACATCTAATAGGCAATATTTCTTGTATCATTAAAAATGATGGTTATACCAGTTATCTTATCTGATCTTGTTTAAATAATTCAACCTGAAATTTAAATCTGTGATTAAGTTTTATAAGTAAAAGGCACATAAAACAACATATTACCTACGTCTCGATTTATCTCTAATAACTGGTATTTGAGTGGCACGTCACACAAAACGAATTAAGGCTAATGAGGAGAAATAATTACAGTTTGACCTCGCCGTTACCCTTAAGCTAGACTCTAGTGCCATCTATTGAAAAAAAAACAACTATAAATCACTTTATCCCACGCAACAATGAACTCTTCATCTCCTTCTAAACAGACTTGTATTCTTAAAATAATACCTTCTGCGTAAAAGTCCGAAAATCAGATTATCAGGTTATTTGGAGAGCGTTTACTTTCACCTCATCATTGCATTCGGGCACACAACGACGTTAGGCCATAATATATCGACGTTTTTTAGAACATCATAATGTTAATGATAGCAGATCATTCACTGGACAATATTTCGTGTAGAAACGTACGGCTACGGTGGTGCATTCTACCGCAAACGACGGATGCAATGGGAACGCAACCTCCATCTCAACCAAATCAACAGCCGAGATAATAAGACATGAGACGACAAATAGGGAGACGCGTGACAGCGGGGCGCAGGGGAACAGCATTATGTTTCGCATGCAAAGTGAATTAAACAACTGGAACAATTACCTTCTTTTAGGAAGCGTGAGTGGATCAAAAGAATAACAAAGCAGCAGACTGCCGCTCCCGCTAAAGCCCACGCAACTCTGAGGAGCTGCATCCTGGCGTGCAACTCAAACACCCGGAGAGCAGAGCCAGCGGTCTTCAGGAACCAGATCAGTCTGCCATTCTTTTCCCATATAGCAACTGTCACGCACGCACACACACACACACACACACACACACACACACACACACACACACACACACACAAAAAAAACAAAAAACAAAAAATAGAAAACCAGCGCAGAGCGAATGAAAAGCGCTTTGCGCACTTGAGAATGCAGCGGCCGATTTTAGGAGAATCCGCGTTAAGAGGATCCCGTCCTTCTCAATCGCCCAACGCTCGCAGAATTGTATATATATACATATATATTTACATATATGTATATATATATATTAGTGCTCTTATAACCCCATCGCTTGAAGTGCTAAATTTTCCCACGGTCACTTTATGAGTCGGTCGGCGTCTCTTTCTCCTTTAGTTGTAATCTGATACACTCTCTCCGTGGCGCTCGCTGTTCCGTGGCTAAGTGGTGTGGTAAACGGACGCTGAATGCACCAGCATGACGCTGTGCAGCAACCTCTTCCCCAGCTCTTCATATGCTATATTAATCGTGACGAGTAAGTCCGCCAGCACTATTTCCCCGCAACTTCAAAATTTCTCTGGACGCGGGTTTTTGGTTGTTGTTGTTTTTTTTTTGGTTTTTTTGGTCATAAGCGAGCGTTCGCCAAAGACTTTGAAAAATACAGCGTTCCCATCCTTTTACGCATATCGCCACTGTAGAAATACACCTGCCTTCGTCGTGTTCAGTGTTCGTGAGATCTGATCCCCCTAAAATTAATAAGTTGAAGTTGAATAGCGAGTCTGTTTCCCCGCCTCCGTCTGTGCCAGTTCCTCGGGCTTGCCCGTTTTCTTAACAACCGCAGATACAGACGCGACTTTCTCTCCTCTTGGCGATGACGTCACGGCCCTCCCAAAATACGTCTCCTCGGGCATGTGAGGAGGCGGTGGTAGATGCGAACGGAGGACGGCAGCATTAGGAGGACGTCTGCTGATATTTTTCGTAATGGATCTTGGTTGTTAATGCATATTTATGAATGCGAATTCTGCGTGGAATGCTCCAGATTTGGGGGACTGCAATCGTGTTGCCCTATCGGTCTCCCATTCAGGCGAATTTTTGCGAATTAACGGCGTCTGTCGTCGGTCCGAGTCTAGCAGTTTATCCGATCACTTTGGCTTGCTCCCAGATAGAGTATCTTCATAGTAACTTCATGCAGTCTTGGCAGTGTCTTATTTAAGCAGGGCTGGCTATTTTTATATACCTTCTAATTGTATAGCCAATACATACAGAAATTCAGGGAGTTATCCTTAACTTGTCATCAGGAAAAAAAGCGAAATTACGTTTTATTTTCTTTGATGGTGTGTGACTATGGTGGGGTCACCTTGCGTCAAGAGTGATTTCTATCCGTCACAGTCACAGTAGTATACCGAGTCAGAATCTTGACTGCGAATAAAAATGCTTAACGATGCGGTAGCAGTATGCAAGACTGTTGTAGCAAAGACTCCACTGTCAGTCCAGAGGTTTGGGCAGCTCATCTGGTACCAGTTATCCATGTTTACAGTGAGGGGAATCCATATCTACTTCCTCCTCAGGGTCGTGAAAGCAGTATCTTAGTATCTTCTGCATGAGGGGTCATTTCAGATGGTGAAGGCTAGTTATGAATTCAATTAGTTTCCCCATTTGCTGTTGATTTCCATTGAAACCGTTCAGCTTACTCTCTCTCTCTCTCTCTCTCTCTCTCTCTCTCTCTCTCTCTCTCTCTAAGTATATTTAATCAGTTACCTGACCTACACTCACGGTTCGCTCTTCTTCTTCATTGTTCTTCGCCAACGGAAGCACTGCTGTCACCGTGCCCGGAGCAGGTCAGCCCTTCTCTGCCAAACAGGCTACACGACAGAGAACGGAACACCTCATTCCCTTGCCATTGTACATACCCCCCTCCCTCCCTCCCCAGAGCTTTCCCTACTGATCACCGCAAAAGTTCGATGACAAGCTCAGCATATTTCAGCCGCCGAACCAAACGTGAATGTCCAGCGAAAGCCGCTGGGAAGGTGAGCGCAATGCGCGCCGCCACGCCTTAACAACACTTTCGTCTATTAACCTGTCAGCCCTACGAACCCCGCTCTTAATCATCAACATGACGAAACGTGTTGACTTAGGAGCTGTGTTTGTGTCCATCGGTTTGCACTCAAATGCTGTTTTAAAGGCTTGCTCATGGTACTCATCACAAAACACAGTCGATTGCCCCATAAGTCTTTTGCGTTTCAGTTCTTTCGCGAAGGTTTGTGAGAGACGTAGAAGTGAGAGATAACTGCGCTCTGTTTTTAAATTCCAGTGTGAATCTTGCTGATAAATATATGGTCAACTGAGAGCAGAATTTTTTTTGATCTGGTGTGGAGACAGTGCATCATAAGTCTCTTGGAAGAGTTTGCCTTGTTTTCCGAATTGGTTTAGAAATTCGCAGTTCAGTGGCAATCAATGGTGCGTTTTTACTTTCACTGGCGCGCCACCGCTGAGTTGAAAAGCCTACAATAAAGCCGCTAAATGATGAAAGACATCCCGCCAAACCCTGCGCGCGTGGAAAGCCTCCGCTTGTTGCTAAACTTAACGAGCACGTACCGAATCGCTAGCGCAAACCGCAAAATCCGTTTCATTGCACACCTTTCTGGTCACATTCATAATTTTTGTTTCACTGGCAAGACAAATATATCACCTGCTTTGATCCCATTTGTCACCAATTCACAAGTGTCACAGCTGAGCGAATCAACACGTTTATGTGACGATCAACCTGAAATTCATAAATTCATCTCTAACTTGCACGTAAAAAATAAATAAATAAATAAATTATATATATATATATATATATATATATATATATATATATATATATATATATCCTCTCACTCATTATTGTTGCAAATCAAGCTTAATCAATACATCTCCTCTCACTCATTATTGTTGCAAATCAAGCTTAATCAATACAAATGGCAAGGCAATAAAACATAAATGCACAGAAATACCAGTTCCCTCGTTTTGTAGACTTTGTTAAAGTTGCATCTACTCACATTAAACTGCTGCAAATTGCGCCGAGCCTTGAGCAATGAACAATGGAACTGTTTGTGGCGTCCTTTAAATTACTCTAGAGTACACAGACGTAAAATAAGAGGACGGCAGAAGGCGGCTCGCTGAAGTTGGAAAAACCCAAAGACGCCCGAAACGTCTGTGGTGAAATATGCGAAGGGTTTATTAAACGCTGCCATCATCATTAGGGGGAAAAGCAATAAGAGCACCTCCAGGGTATTTTAATCACAAAGTGAAAACTTGACAATATGGTTACTGTAAGCATCGCATATGCTCACAAAGGCACAACTTGAGATGGGATTAGAAGTAATGGCTTTATAGTAGATATGGAGATGGGGGTAACACAGCCCAAAGAGGAAATAGCGTCTGATCCGTGTCCAGACCTCACCATTCAAACTCATTTGCTTTTCATTCATATGCGCATATCGAAAGAAACATGTCTTCTGAAGTTCAAGCACAGTCTCAGTAGTCAGTCATGGCTATACAATATCCTGTATGGTATCCTGCCGGAAATTACCTCTAGTTACCTCAAACGCGCCTACGTAACCCATTGCTTTCGTGTTCCTTTCATCTCACTGTTTATTCGCCTCTTTCACCACGGTGTTTAATCATCCTCCAAGTTCTATGGCATCATTTACTATTCAGCGCACATCATAACGTTCAATGTTTATTAGACCGGAGTCTCTCCTGCAATAACATCTCCGCACCAGGTCCGCCGGTATATATGTGCTTTGCAGCATGCGTTCAGCAGGCTACACACGGCACGTGCAGATCACCGGCGCACCGGCGACCGGTCTGTACGAGTTACGTCTAATCAGTGCCCCTACGCACTACGGAGAACTTCAGCGCTGCACACACGGCGATTAGTGCTGTAGTCGACGATATCACAACAGCGTGTGATAGATGGAACACGGTGTCGCAGTAACTCTGCAGGATCGAAGCTGCTTTCATGTTAGTTATGAAATTACAGGGAAAGAAGGAAGGTTAATCACATTCTAACGTAGCGTATGGGAACCTCCTTTGGCCCGTAACCGGTCATTTTATGCTGTTTTCGTAAGAAACAATGCATAACGGTAGGTGCCTCTGACCGTAGTAAAGGGCCTTAGAATGGGCCAATATAGACACTCCAGCTAAAACATCGACACACCACTTTAAAGAGGGTACAATTCCATATTCCGGCCCTCGTGATAATCTTGGCGCCCTCTCGTCCGTATGCCAAGCAGCTCATAGAGTCCGAAGAACGAGCAGGGGGGAAACATTTAAGCAAGAGCAAAGAGCTAAAATATCACTATGTGGGCAGACGCACGGATCCACCAGTGCGCGTGATGAGATGGCTCCCCCACCTCCCGCATGGCAAAGATGCGATAGGTTCTGCACGAGTGAAGACATTCTAACGGCTTAACCCGCGAGAGACGAACATGCTGCAACACTTGGAATTACAGTCTTAGGTAAGATAAGAATTGGTCCCAAACACCTCGTTTCTGTTGCCATACATTATGCATGGTGTTTGGGGGCAATCTCTTAAGAATAGAGTAAAAAGTCATTGCAAAAAAAAAAAAAAAAAAGACTACGCAGCCATCAAAACAAACAAACAAAAACATAAATAAATAGGCAAATAAATCCTTGCTCATCTCTATCAACCAAATGTACAATGCTTCTTCTATTAGCATATCCTGCAGTTTCCTCAACATCTCACACTACAGTGTGTGTGTGTGTGTGTGTGTGTGTGTGTGTGTGTGTGTGTGTGTGTGTGTGTGTGTGTGTGTGTGTGTGTGTGGTGGGGGGGTGCTGGTATTGAAAGGGGCTGGTTATTAGATTCAGAGGCTTTGTATTCACATGCGTAGCAGAGCAAATGCCAGGTGTTTGCGTGGAGACAGTCACGCGGCCAGGCTGGTTACATGCTTTGGATAACATGCTGCTGATTTGTAATTTCATAGCGAAGGCAGGCAGGCCACAGTGCTGTCCCTGACTCCATCACTGGACTGGCCTGATTGACAGCCACATTGAATTCATACGGCACATTGCTCACTTTCAATTACTCAATAAACATGTTGCTTTCAGTTTAGGCAGCCAGGCCTTCGCTGGAGAGTCACTGATAAGCCATCGTCTCCCAGACACAGGCCTCTGATGGGCCTTCAGAGTATAGACCTATGGGCTGACTGGGGGGGGGTTGGGGGATAAATAAATAATATCCAAAATGACTCTGGTTCCCTGAAGGGATAACAGACTGCAAAACAATCCAGGCACTTGGGTCTGTTCAAGAGGGAAAATAATAATAATAACACGAATACCAAATTGACATGAGTCATGGTAAAAGTCATTCCAAGTTGGCTAGGATATTCATAGTTTTGTCCTTTAGGGGATGCAGGAGTTGGGGGGGGGGGCAAAGACAATCTTGTAGATATTCTGATTAACAGGCTGGGGGATATTTTAGAATCCTGGATGTGCATTCTGCCTCATATCTGCTGGAGACGATTTACAGCTCAATTCTCCACTCTGGGGCTCACAGGACTGAGCGTCAGGAGGCTCGCAAGGTCGGCTACCCACAAAATGTCAGTAAGAGCAGCTTTCCTGTACACATTCCTCGCTCTTCCTCCCCAGACGCCTATAGCGTTTCCTCGGATAATCGTTGCCCCCTGTGGGCCAAGGACACAAACGGGCTGTCCCTGTCGCTTGGGAGCCACGGAAGCCAGAGCACGCTCCCTTAATGCACTCTATGCTGATACCCCTTATTATACTGCTGCGGATGCTTAGCCAATCAGGTGCAGGTTGGGACACAGTAATGGCACCTTTGGCTGCATCTGTAAGAGAAGTCACGCGCACGCATCCAATGCAGACAGGAGACAATCTGGTCGCATCTCTTCTGTTTTTCGCAGAGCTAGCCATCAATTTACATATTCAGCTCAGGAGGTTTCCTTAATTTTTTTTCCCTCTGTGGCGCAAACGCACACCTTCATATTTGGAGCATACGTGTATTTGCGGATTTATTTATTTATGAGCGAGGGAGAAAAAATAGGAATGTGCTGATGGTCGAATTTCCGTTCTGAAGCTCCATTTGCATGCAGATCGGTCCTGGGCTTCTTGGACACTGCAGAACAAGCTGGAAGGGGTGGGGGTGGGTGGGGGTACAGAGCAGCGGCAGTACGAAGCACCAGCCCCATCTGTGTGGGACCTGGTAGGCCTGGCACATGCTTACCCAGCCCCTGCCAGGCCGACAACCACCAGGGGTGGGGAGAGAGCAGAGCTCCACTTCCGATCTGCTGCCGAAAAGTCCCTACGATAAATGAGGAATGAAACGAAGATAGCAAATTTATTACGCTCCCCGTGTGATCAAGTAGCACTTGTAAGCTTCTAAGGTATGATGTAACTGTGGAATGTCAAAGGTCATTACTGGACCACATAGGTCTCTGTAAATACAAGCTGAGTATTACCTTACGTAGCAGATAAAGAAAGTGGAAATAGTGCTGAGTTCTGCTTTGCTGTCTAGCTCTTTGTAACTACTTCAGGCACTTTAAGTTTTTCTCTGATAGCACTTTTACTGGGCCCATCTGTAAATATCGAATTTAAATCTACCCTGCCACTATGGCCAACTCTGTTGCTGGGGGAATATTTACATGCGTTTAGCTCTGCTCAGTCGGCTCGTGCATAATTTGTATATCATAAATATCTGGGTTGTCTGGGCTGCAGGAACAGTTATGGATCACACGCATACGCACACGCACACATACAAACACACACACATAAACACACACACACACCTTCTGCCTCCCCTCGCCTGAGCTACAATTTATGTCTCCTTTACTCATGGGTGATGCAGTGTAGGTGTGGTCATCTAGTACCAGAGAGCGGGCTGAGCATGCAAGTCATTCTTTTCAAGGGATTCTTCAAGCCTGGGCGTAATTACAGCTCCCGAATTAGTCCTCAGTCACGTAGAAAGCAGACGGCCTGGCGATGAGAGGTGGGCGTGGAGGCTTGGGCGGGTTGTAGGGTTGTGCACGGCCGTAAAAGGGCCTCAGATGACGTCTCCTCTGCTGGCAGCATCTCCCTCGCTGCAGATGCCCTCACCTGTCCTCGCACCCCTCCCCAGCGCAGACGGCAGCTCCTCAGCCCCTCCTCGGAAGGCCGCCTCCAGCAGGTGAGTTAATCGATGGGGGCTAACTCTCGCAGTATGGCTCCTCGAGGAGCACTGACGAGTGTGGGGGGGGGGGGGGGGTGGACCTGGCGGATGACTTTGATGAAGTTGCCGATGACAGGCTGGGGAGGGGCTTGAAGGAGTCGATAAAAGCCCGGGCCCTCCCTCTTCTCTCAGCTGGACCCAAAAGAGCATGCAATCAATCCTCCCACTCTAATTTTGGAGGTGCCCGGAGGGGGTGGGCTGAAACCCATCCTTTAAGCCACGCGGCTGGGACTGACTGGACACATCAAGGCTGCTCGCATTTATTCAGCGTCACAAACCTCGTTTGCCAGCCCTTCTCCTTCTCCATGCTGGGAAGTCCTGCCGGCTCCTTTATCACCGCAAGGCCAGGTGCATCCTGGGAGGCACACGCTGCGCCTTTATCAGGGCCAGGGCACTGGCATCCAGGGCTGCAGGATCAGAGGGACCCCGGGAGAAGGGATCCGGCCTGGAAATCCGCAGGGGACGCTGTGGCCTGCCACATCAAAGGCATGCTGGGGCCAAGGTACCAGGTTGCAAACGTGAAATCTTGTCAAGAGGAAGAACTGTAATAGCCCAGGTCTGCCAGAGCTTGACTCTGGATGGCAGCGCCGGCATCCCAGTAAATTTGGCACTGTCATAATGACATTGTGGATATCACTGGGAGAGGGCAGTCATTAGTGCGCAGGGGACTTCAGGGGAAATAACCCGAGATGTTATTTCTGCCATTGGACAGAAAAGATGTTTTGCCTCGGGGTGAGACACTGATTGACTAAGAGATTTTATTGTATCCTGTCTGACCCACACAACGAGAGCTGTGTTGCTGCATTGAGATTCAGAAAGACCAGCCAATGGCCATCTAATACAGCAGTAAAGACTACAAAATACAAAACTTACAGTGTACAACACCGTAATAGCGATTGAATTGCACAGAGGGTGAAGTACTCTTCATGGCAGTACCCTTCAGCCTTAAATCAGACGGTGTTCTTTCAGCTGCCTCCCTGCTGTTCATGCCCAAAGCGGCGCTGGACTGTGCTGGAGGCGAGCAGTAACCCTAGGGCCGGGTGGCAGAGTAGGGGCAACCCGGATGGTCTCAGAAGAGACGCTGCAGCAGCAAAGGTGCATATACATGAAAGGGTCGCACGGACCATGGGCCAGCCCCCCGGCTCCGCTCTGACTGCCAGAGCTGTTCTGTCAGGCGCAGTAGGCCCACCAAGTACCGGAAGTTCTTCAGATCCAGTGCATTTAACTAATTTTTACATGCCGGCCAGCAGATCGTTACGAGGAGAGGAGGGGAGCAAAGAGGATTAGTGTCAGGAATGAGCAGCATGTGGCACCAAGGGGAATTTGCTGCCCAACTGGCATAACTGCTTTTCTAACAGATCCCCGTGGTTAGCACCGCCGGCTAAAGCCACTGGCACTAAAATTAGCCCGTGCGAGGGGAGGAGCTTTGCGGGGTCGCCCGTGCCGAACGGGCGGAGGCCTCCAGCAGTAGTCATCGCTGCAGCAACTGCCGCTGAGCTCAGCCACTCCTGCCAGGGTTGCACAAGAGTGGCTGGCGCAGAGGTGGCAGCACGAGCCAGCGCAGAGAGCCGTTAACACGGACACTTGTGACAGCACACAAGTAGCCAGGGCGATTGTCATCGGGGCAGTCACGTATTGATATAGCTACATCCTCATTGCTGCATGACAAATTGCTCAGCAGGAAGTAGCTGGGTGCCAGTTGGGTCATCTGGCAGCTAGAAATTATTTCAGCAGTACAGTATGTTCAATTTTTCTCGCTAGTTCCAAAACATGCAGCGGTATGTCCGCAGCTTATGTAGAGTCGAAAGAAATACACACAGGCGTATATTAAAAGCTCCATATTGGCTCAAATATAATCCCTCATGGGGCACGGAGCATCTTTTAGACCCACAATCCTCTGCTGTAAGACTGGGGTTTGGAGTCAATTGCTTTGACCAGACAGAGAGGTAATCTGGGAATGTACATTTCACAGGAAAAAATAGAGGTTTTGTGAACAGTCAGGATTCCTGTTGGCTTAAAGTTGGTAAAGATAAGCATAACAGAATTAGAGAAGCACACAAAATCTGAGCCATCGTTTATGTAGTGGGGGAAGGGGGGTGTTGAGTGCATTCTTTGGCTTTGTTCACCTGCTACCAGATTTCTCTAACATGCCAAAAGAGCAATTTCATTACATTATTCAGTAACCACAAGATTCCACTTTGGCGCACCTCAAAAATATACAGTCTAACTCAATTATCCTAGGCAAGGACTCTGGGACTGGATGGCGGGGAGCGGAGCCATCACAATGGTCATGTTGTTTTGCAGGAATCCCACGGCTGCGGGGAGAAATAAAAGGAGCAGAGGAGATACCTCGTGCTCCAAATCCCCTACAGAGCAAAAGCCCCGAGCTCTTCCTGTGATGACCACAAACACATAAACACACAAACACACATGGTGGAACGCATATAGACTTGTTTCAGCTGGGGGATGTTATGTTTATTTTTTGCTTTGCTTTGCTTTGTTTTTGTTTTTTTGTCTTGGGTACTTGTTTTTGGGGTTATTTTTTAACTGATGTAAAGTTTTGTCAGTAATATCAGTGGCTGTTCTCCCAAGCTCACACTTTACAAGACCTGATGCTGTTAAATAAAAAAGCCGGCGGGGGGGGGAGCTCGTAGGAGCAGAATGGTTAAAAAAAAAGCAGAATGAACAGTTCATGATGGCTGAATTGTCCCTGAGGGCGGGTGCTTGGTCTGGGGGATGGGGCGGGGGTTCGAGCGAGTGACGCCAGAGTTGCTCATCCCTCTCGGCAAGGAGCATTTGTGGTAAAGGACGACGTGGCAGAGCATAGAGAAGGAGCCGATGGTTTCGTTTACAGGGCTGGTTATTTCGATCTTTCTTTGTTTTCTGCTCCCCCCCCGCCATCTTCAGCAAGAGAGCTGTCATTCGCCACAGTCTCTGCTTCTTTAATTGGATTGGCAGGAGAACTGAGCGTCGTTCCCTGCCAGAGTGCCCTTGAGATGCAGGGTCGAGGAGTCAGCCCCAGAGGCGACCTGCCACTCAGGTACTCGATTAATAGCCAGACGCCACTCGGCTGACAGTGGCAAAAGCTTTTCCGTCCCACCTGATCCATGCCTTGTAGGAGTGGGACCACCAACCCAAGAGGACATTAGAAGGGCCAAGCCTAAACAGGTCACGTGGGGGCCCTTTAGGGGGCCCTTTAGGGCTCCTCCAGGATGTCATGTGCACAAAATGCAAAGCAGAAAATTGTAGCATGATGTTATGCAACCCCCCTCTCCCCAAAATGGCACAATAGAGAGGGAGAAATGCTGTTGCTCAGCACTTTGCTATTAAAAATAACAGGCAGTTTGGTTAAGTGGATTGTGCGAGAGAACCAGTGATGTATAACCAAGACCTTGCATTTAATTAAGTTGGCCTCTTCCACCTTTTTTTTTCTCTTGCAAGCGTGCATAATCATTTCATACACTGTGATATCATCTGCTTAATGCGCTATTTTACCATACTGTTAAACCTGGGTGATAAATCTCATGGAGCTTTCCTTTAATAGATGCAGGCTGAATAATGTGTGCATTAGATTAGAGGCTCAACACCCTCCGTGCCCCCCCCCCAAGCCCACCCCCTCGACAGAGGAAATGCTTTTCGAGTATCAGGCCGCCTGCTCCCTTAGGAGAGCATCTTTAAGCTCCTGCAGGGTTCCCGGCTGATGGTTTGGTTGTTTGTTTCAGTTGCATCAAGTGACACGTTTGATTCACTACATACATCTTCGTGCACTGCAGAGAGCCTCACCCAGAGACACTCTCAAAGAGGGAGCCACTCATTTAAAAGAACAGCTCAACCGAAAATGCTAATTTATGCTAATAAACTGTGACGTCTAGTAGGACCAGGCTAATTTGCTAGCGTTAAATTATCCCCTTAAGACAGCCTATACGACCAGCAAAGCAAGACATGCTTTACAAGACCGATCAAGGCAGCAGAGAGCGATGTCAGGAGAAGTGTTCTTAATTCCATGTATTTTTAAACCACGTGTGCCTGAGCGTCGGCTCTGCCGGCTCCCAGCTCTCCCGCACCGTGCTGTGCAAAAATGCAGCAAGCGTCCTTCACCTTGTTGTGGAAATCGCAAATCAGACACAAAAGCCAGTCAGTGGCAACGATCGGGCCCAGAAATTCTATTTCCCACCTCTGTCAAGGTCCTTGTTCATTATTTCGCTGCTTTGTTTTTTTTTTTGTCTTTTTCTCTTTCTCCCCCCCCCCCCAACACGACTTTACATTTTATGCCGGGCCAATGAATACGGCACTCCACAGTCCTGCACCGAGGAGCTGAAGACATTCTGCAAAAGTGCCGGAGGATTTGTTAATTACTGCTCCGACATCTGTCTTCGGCGTAGGAAGGGGTTTACTGGAGAATAACACCCGCGTGCTGATCTCCGCCCGACTCGCACAGATGACAACAGATGTCAAAACAGGGGCCATTAATATTGATGAGCATGGGGTCAAAACGGAGGCCTCTGCGTGGTGTGCGTCTGCGTGGTGTGCGTCTGCGTGGTGTGCGTCTGCGTGGTGTGCGTCTGCGTGGTGTGCGTCTGCGTTGCTTCTCCATGGCTCTTTAGGTGTTTTTGTGTAATATTCTACGGAATCTTTCAAAGGCCCTGATACAATTTCGTTGACAAGTGAATTACTGAGCACTTGATGTGTGAGGTAAGAACAGTTATGAATGACACGTTAATGTTAGAAAGCGAGTCGCTTTGTGTGCTGAAAATGCTGTCGTTGAGAACTGTCCTGACATTGACAAAGAAAGTCATTACATTTCCGCTGATCTTTGCGGCCAGTTGGATGCTGGCTACAGGTGATGCAGTTTGGGGCATCAACGTTGAAGCTTGGCTTTACTATTTCAAGGAGAGCTTAGATGCTAGTCACAGACAATATTTATGCTTAATGCTTAAAATGATTTAAAATAAGAAAATATTGAAATGCTACTTTGTAGCTGATGGAATACTAAATCTCTGCTCATGTCATGTTAATTGATTGTACCCTTTATGTACTATCAGCACTGTCATACAAGTATGTATGGTCTTACACCTGGGCTGGGAGAATCATTATTTCATCTCTGTATTTCATCTCACTGTATTTTGTCTCACTGTATTTCATCTCACTGTATTTAATCTCACTGTGTACTGCGCGCTGATCTGTTTGACCTCGCCTGACATGGCCTGTTTTGGAGATGAGCATAATAACATCAACTGTGAGGGCTTTTTTCGCCTCATCTGTGGTCAAAGTCTTTGAGGAAAGCTTCAGGACAAAGGCACTGGAGTCATTTTGGCAAGATTCTATTAAAAAGAGGATGCTGTATTAATTTTCCTGGCAATGTCATAAAACATGTTTTAACAAGATCCCTGTTGTTGTAGTATAATGAGTATTCCAACCCCAAAGTGCCCCTCTTATAATTCACACACTACTGTCACTAGAGTGCTTTATCACTTGGCAAGAGGGTGGGGGAGAAAGGGAAGATAGAGGGGAAAGAGAGAGAGGTAGAGAGAGAGAGAGAGAGAGAGAGAGAGAGAGAGAGAGAGAGAGAGAGAGAGAGAGGTGAGGGGTGGAAAGAGATTTTGCCTTACAAGAAGCTGCCAGGCAGGCTTAACAAAGCAGTGTTTGACATGTATAAATTTATCAGCTGGAATTACACTACTCCAGCTGAATAAATACCTTCAGGGTTCATTTCCGGCTCCTTCTCTCACAATGAGTGCCTATGACTTACCCCCTTTACCTCTCGCCCTCTCACCCTCTCCCTTCTCTATGTCTCGCTCTCTCTCACTCTATCTCCCTGTTTCTCTCTCTTCCTGGGTCTCTTTATCTCTCTCGGTGTGTCTCCCTGTATTTGTCTCTCTGTGACTCTCTCCTTGGTCCACTCCCCTCAGACCTGCTCAGCTCTAGCTGGGGTAACCAATACAGCTGCTGAAACATCCATCACATCATCTGCCCAACCCTGAGTCAGACGGCATGCGTCACCATGCCACACCCACACCGTGTGTGTGTGTGCGCACATTGGGTGGGTGGGTGTGCGCATATATGGAGGACTCACACAAAAGTAAAAAAATATTGAGTGTACCACTCATGAAGCCAGTTTAATTATGTCTAATATGGTTGCCAGATTCTTCAGCTCACGATCAGAAACATTATTGTTGTGTGCAAAAATGAGTATTAATACACTTTAATATGCATTAATACAGATTGACATGCACTCTGTCCATGAAACCAATATTTGATTAATATTCAGTTTGAAGTTCAGATTGACTCAAGCAAAATCAGCTTCAAAGTAAGTTACACACTTCCATTTCATATGTGTCATGTTGATAGTTATCATTCTCCTCAGGCTGCTCCCCTCTCGGAAATATAACCCGCTCATTAAAATTTAGTGGGGATTTTTTACAGTATCGTGCCCTGCATCTTAATCTGGTCTTCCTGTTTCACACTGGCAGAATCAGTTAAAATTACACACAGATAACAAAGCAAACAAATGCGAGTTTGCGAGATAAAGTGAGTTAGGTAGAGCAGCAGCGACGTACTGAACCGTAACAGAGAGAGAGTCACAGCTCAAAGAAACACAAACGATGACACAATGTTAGCAGACGTGAAACATTTTTAAAAATTCTGCATTTGCGGAAAAGGGTAATCGTCAAAAACTCATATAACCTAAACACCAAGAGACACCACATTTAATTACATAACTCATAAATGATGCATGTAAAGTTTATGCATGTTAGTTTCTGAAAACAAAAAGGCCTTTTTTAGAATTATTTCATCTTTTATATCACTGATCTGTGTTAATCTTTTGTTTTGTTTACAATTGCTCTACAAATTATACATATATTTTCTACTGCTTGGAAAAAGTATATTATGTCTATGTATCTACTAAAAAGTGAATAGATTATTCAGTCAGACTACCCAAAATTATGTTTAATTCTAATGTATTATTATCATTATTATTATTATTATTATTATTATTATTAAGTGCTTTCCATCTTGGAAGCTGAGCAAAACATATATAACCACATGCATGTTATTGTAGAAAAATCAAAAACACCAGTTACTATCAACCCTGTTTTTAAAGAACAGAAACAGAACAGCCTCCCTGTAGTTAGTCATGACTTTAATAGCCAAGCAGGGAGACAATTACAGAAACCAGATAGATAACATTTTCCCTTCTCCGGTTCTTAATGCACTTGTAGTGTTTCAGCTGAGACTTGGATTGCTGACCTGCCACGGTGGTGGAGGGCCTAGGGTCTGCCTCCTCAGTTACGGTCAGTGCCCTCCAGTGGCTCTGTGTGACACTTTAGTCCAATAGATGCAGGTCTTTGTTTAGAAGGGCTGGCTAGGGATAGCATCCCGCTACAGATCCTGAAACCATAAAAACAGTATTGAACTCCAAATGGGTGGAAAACTGGGGTCCACAAGGCTGGGTCCACTACAATTTAGCTGCAGCTTGGTTCTGGAATTGTTTTCCACCACTCAGGAGAGCTGTTTGGCCTTGAAATGCTCCACTAAGCTCTGCTGGCATTGTTACAAATGGCTGAAAAATGTTTCTCAACAGAAGGCATTTTTCAAAGTTAAAACACTAGCAGCAGTGATGATAAGACATGGAGGAACACACTAATTGAGTCAGCATTGGGCGTTGGTTGGTAAAGTACAACAAGCAGCAATTAACAGCATAGATTAGGAACTTACATATGTTTAATAATACATATATGAATATATGTCAAAATAGTTAGCATCAAAAATAGTTAGAATGAGATATTAAGATAAATTTCAAGTTTATGTTAAAAAATGTTGAATAGGTATTCGCTAAGGCTAGAATTTCTTCACATTTAAAAAAAAAAACAAAAAAAACCTGTCCACTGGCCTGTTATCCTGTTAACAGACAGTGTGCATCTGTCATAGGCCAGACAGCGTGATTGAACAGATTTGACTTCAACATCATTAACTCCCTCCCGACACGCATCCGCCAGGCTTCTCGGCCTTTATTCGGACGAATAGCTGGCCCTCCGATGTGAAGACAAATGGTGCTGTCTCTTTTAATGCGATATTTGTTTCTTCCTCTGAAGTGGACTCTTTCTTCTGGCAGACGGTGAGCTGCTCCCGCCTAGCGTCGTCCGACTTCACTCCTCCGTGCCCAGTCTGCAGGCCACACACTTTCAGGAGCCTGCGTTTCTCTCATTGTCTGCCTCCTTTCTTTTTTCTTACCTACTTCCTGACCATTTTTTTGGAGTGCACCATTCCCATTGCGTCCTGGGAAACAGGCTCTCTCGCCTAGGGACCCATAGGGATTCGGCACAGGGTTCTGGCATTTTCTTTAAAGCTGTTTTTTTCAATAAGGCCGAGGAGGAATTTTTTAAACTGGTCTCCACTTGGGTGCCTGAAGCCTGTTCAAAGTCTCCCTACATTTGACCAATCTCTTTACTCACCCACTCTCTCTCACACACACACACACACACACACACACACACACACACACACAAATAGACATGTACGCATTTAATTGAATGCACATGGACTAATTACAATTCACAGTGCCACCTCTATGTCAGCCAGGAGTGAACCCAGACAGTTAGTGACTTCCAGTTCCCTACAAAGGCAGAAGCCCCATGTGTGAAATGTCAGTAGTTGTTGATTATGCATGCCACTCGTTGCTTATTAAAAATCATACTGAATTCAAATGAGCACATGGTGTAGCATCCAACATTTAAGTAGCAATTATCAACCAAATTTATAAGGGCCTCAAGGAGAGTCATGTTAA
>NC_137507.1:15757500-15770000 GCF_041902795.1 Electrophorus electricus
AATAAAATGTGCTTCCTTTTGCAATCCGTATTTTAGACACGTATCACCGTGTACGTGTGTACATGAGAAATGAGAGAGAGAGAGCGAGAGAGAGAGAGAGAGAGAGAGAGAGAGAGAGAGAGAATACGTTGTCCTCGAAAAGATTAGTCAGTGGTTGCTGGAAAACACATCAGTCAAGGTGCTGCACGTCACCCTGTTGGAATACACCCGCCGTAAACTTACCGCAGTAGACGATCAGTAGACTGGTTAACAGCACCACAACCCAGAAAGTTGTAGACATCCTCGGCCAGACGATCGCATCCTTACGCTTAGTCAATCTGGACGCCGGAGCCATTGAACTGACTTCCTTCGAACGAGAGAGAACTAAATTTTACCAGACTTCTCGCCCAGTGAGGTGGGGCGAGACCTCTCTCCACGTGTAATCCCTAATAAAGACATTGTGAAAACGCACTGCTCATCGCAAAACCAGGCGAATATGGAGCAGTTTAAGAAAAATCAAAAGCACATACACGTCGACTCGGTTTCCTCAGGTGACCAATGTCTCAAAAGTCTCGATGTAAATTTGATGTATCCCTTTTTTTATAGGAGAAGTATAATCCAAAAAAAGATTTCTCAGCGCTTGTTTTAATACAGTTAACGTTGTTGCATGAGACCTAGACCGCGGAGGGCGTTGTTAGTTTAGCCGAGGATATAGAGAAAAAGAAAGAATTTTCATTTTACCGTAAAGATTACATCGAATATGCCGCAACGTCGTTAAAGCACCTGAGATAGCTGAAGGGGTCTGAATGGCGCTCTCTGATTTCTCTCCCTCAATGATGCTAGCAGGGTTTGTTAGAAAATCCGATTGCGAATCGTCAGACAGGTCCTAAGAGGGACTTGCTGTCCTCACACAGCGAAGAGGACGCGGAGATGGAGCAACAAGACATGCCTCCAGAAGAAAGAATTAGAGGGTTTAAAACGCGCCACCCAGGGAACGTATCAAGTTGCCAGCGCTCGCCGAGCTGTTAACGCACAGACTGACAGACAGACACGGACAGCGGCGGAGTTGCCAAAACTTATTTCCGCCCTGGCTCCGACCGGAGTGTACCTTTACGTGGCTAAAAAGCCTGTTTAAAGATGGGTTTGACGCAGATCCCTCCTACATTATTCCGACGACCTACTGACAGGTGGTAATGTGGTGGTGGCTCTGCGTGTGTGCTTGTGTGTGTGTGTGTGTGTGTGTGTGTGTGTGTGTGTGTGTGTGTGTGAGAGAGAGAGAGAGAGAGAGAGAGAGAGAGAGAGAGAGAGAGAGAGAGAGAGAGAGCAAACGCACGCGTGTGTACTAAATGTGTTAGGTAATGTGTGAACACCGGCACCTGCATTCTATATTTATGCAAATACGCATTTAAAAAGAATTAATTAAGTTGAACAATAGAGGCGAACCGTGAGCTTCATTACGCCCTTTCCACGTTACGTTTCAGAACCACAGAAGGTGGACAGCTCCAGAACTCACACTAACGTAGTCCAGTGAGAGCGAAGAGCCGCTCCTATCTGATCAAAATTTACAGCGTTGCTGGTTTTGTTATACGCATTGTCATTTTCAGATAGAAATCATTTTTATGTTAAATGTTCATTTTTCAAATAAAATAAACATTCTAATTTCCTCAGGCATTTGTTGCACAGCAGTAAAACGAGTGCTAATCTGTTTTCAAGCAGATTCCATGTTCATCCCTTAAACTGACCGCCTCAACTATGCCTTAGCTATTTGTCTTAGTCGGCCATGTACTGAGGCTGAAGGCTATTTTCCGCCAGAGCAGTTTCTCCCTTTATCAGAATTTTAAGGATTACAGCACAAACTTGTTGGAAAACAATGCATGAACTGACGGTGAATTAAGAAGCTTGGATCCGCTGGCTGGCCACGTTCCAGGTGCGCTATTGGCAACTGGTCAGGAAGGCTACCGCAGCCCTGCGCCTTGGCGCTGCGCACTATCCAGGACACAGGGCGCGAGCAATGGCCCTACATCTGTTTGACGCTGCGTCGTTTTCCAAGTCCCCAACGGTGGCAAGATAGGCCCGTCCGAGATACTGTGTATGTCCGAGATACTGTGTATGACCATACCCACTGACAAGCGTCGCCCCCTGCGTCTTGGCAACCATTTGTCTGCTTTTTCGCAAAATGAAGCTTCGGTGTCGTTTTTGCCACAACTGTGTATTATTTTAGTTGAACTAATATGATTTGCTTGCCTTAACACAACTAGACATTTATTCCTAACGACAGTTCGTGAAATAGTTTGCGCCCGAGTACTGTGACGTGTAAGTATTAATAGATTGTGGTATTTTGTATGAGGCAGTGACAGCTGACACATTCTCCGCGTCCTAATCAAGTCCTCAGGGACATTTGACTCTGAGCACGCTCAGCATGGCGGCACGGCAAAGTTTCTTAAACTGAACGTGGAGACGTAATAAAGTAAGAATTTGGAAACACTACGCGCCATCTGAAAGTTCCTGAAAGATCCCAAATAATACTGAATTTTAATAATAAAGGGCTGAATAAAAGAAAATAAGAAAAGCCTCCAATTTCTGAGAATCTAAGATCGATATAGAAGAGACTTGAATTTAAAATCTACACACACACACGCACGCGCACACACGCGCGCACACACACACACACACACACACACACACACACACTATATATATATATATATATATATATATATATATATATATATATTTCTCTCTCTCTCTCTCTCTCTCTATATATATATATATATATATATATATATATATATATACAGAGAGAGAGAGAGAGAGAGAGAGAGAGAGAGAGAGAGAGAGAGAGAGAGAGAAAGATTTAAAATTGTACTGAAGTACAATGTGCAAGCAATGTGCTTCCTAATTTTTAGGAGGAACCAGTTTATATCTGAAGAGGTAGATGTTTAAATCATAACATTCATTCCATGGCGTTCTTAAGTTCCAAGAGTATAAATTAGTTATTTTCTTTAAGTTTTCTAATTTCATTGCTGCCATAGCAATAACTAGCAATACAAACAGATATACCATTAATGCAGTGTCCATTAGTATTAAAATGCCTTGGCAATGGAAATGACAAATCCCTAATTCTGATGGTCAGAAGATGTTCAACAAACCAATCAGCAAGCCTTCGCTTGGTTTCTTGGTTTCAGTGTAAAACCCATTACATCTCTTACAAGTAACACAGTAATGGGGTGATGACAAATGATAATTTTGTGCATTATTTTAGTGGCTGTGTTATTAAATGTACATGTAGCACATCTGGAGCGGTTGCAGGCTACAGTACCACAGTCATTATTTGAGTGATCATTTACCTCACTCTTGGCGAGCATGTCTTTGATGTTTTTGTCTTGTCTGTAGGAGATTAGTGGTGGAGCCTTAAAAAGGGATGTGCCTCCTGCATCGTCCTTGGGGATCAAGGTGTCAGCACCAAATGATGATATGTCAGCACCAAAGGAGTGCCTCCTGTCTTAACAGTAGATTGCTTATAGGTCAATGGACCAATTCTCTGAACAGGTAAAAAGCATCAGCTTCATCTTCCTTCAGAAACCCACAGTTCTGAAAATATTCACAAATTCCCAGACTTTTTCAGGAAGTCTTCATTTTCTCTGCAAAAGCACTTAGCTGGATGGAGTTTTTTCGGGTCTTGAAATATGAAGAATTGTATTGCAAAAAGAAATGAGAGTCTATAGATTTATAATGGATATGGTATTTGGTATTTAAACAAGAATTTCCAAACTTCACTGAAACATTCAAAAAGGTTATCCTCATCCTGGGATGTTATATTCCAGAGGAACTTGAAGAATGAAGAAATTAAAAGTTGGAGCACTTTGCAGTAAAAATGTCATCAGTGTAGCCCTGAAATTCTAAGGGTAAAGGTCCAGTGTATTGTTCAAAAATAGTTTTTCAACAAATCCAGCAAGGAGGTTAACATCGGATGGTCCTTTTTAGTGACCATATTAACTCCTCTTATATGTGAGTAGCACTTGGTTCTGACAGACTTAAGAGAATATCTGTGGGAGGGTTGTTCTCAGGTCTCAGATCATGCAAATGTGTTAACCTCTCAAACCATCTCCAGTAGGGATGACCTTGTGTAAATGTCCATTGAAAAAAGCAAGGCATTGGCAGGTATAATTTGCACTTTGCTATCTATCTATCTATCTATCTATCTATCTATCTATCTATCTATCTATCTATCTATCTATCTATCTATCTATCTATCTATCTATATATATATATATATATATATATATATATATATATATATATATATAGCATGTGTCTGCATCTGTGTGTGTGTATGTGTGTACAAGTTCCAGTGTAGTACACAAGGTTTCCAGACAAACAGGATATGTCAAACAAAAGTCTTTCATTAGCTGTGTTAGCTGTCCAACATGTCATGTTTCTCTAGAAACCTTGTGTACTACACTGCAATTTTTACAACCTCTACATTTTTTTTTTACCAGAGTGCACTCCCTGGGATCTTCTTCAGATATACATACATATACCGTATATTATTATGAAAGGTATTGACATTGAGTTGCTCTTCTGTGTGTGTGTGTGTGTGTGTCCATGTTTATGTGTGTGTATGCATATGTGTTTGTGCTAGTGTGTGTGTGTGTGTGTGTGTGTGTGTGTGTGTGTGTGTGTGTGTGTGTGTGCATGGAGCACTCAGTCTGCACTACTCAGTGGCAGTGCTAGGTAAGGCTCCACTTAGTGGGGAGCCTCTCTTGATGTTGCGCTTTGTGATCATCCCAGCATTGACCTTTCCCTTCTCCCTGCCTTTGATCTTTCAGTGAAGACTTCCTCCTCTTTATTGGCGCTTGGATTTGACTTTGAACTCCTCCTGTGGCACTTTCTCCTTCTGTCTCTCTTTGTCACGTTCTTTTTTGTCTCTTTTTTGTTTGCTGTTGCGTGAATTATCAGTAATCTGTTTGTATTATTATCATGTTGAACACATGCTTCCAACCTCAGCCAGGAACTGTGCCAACATGCAGGCCAGTGTCTGGGGCCTCAACAGATTCATTTAAGCACCAAGCAACAGGCCTACCAAATGTGCAGTTTGCAGATTTGCCGAGCTCTCTGAGCAAACACCCTGGTGGCTGTGGTACTTTCCTGGCTGTTCCAGAGCAGGAACTGTCACTGGTGCTTTAGCACGCAGGCTGCCTTCCTGGACTGAAGTGCACTGCAGGTGATGAGCTATTTAATGCAGTTGAAGCAGCCTTGAGCTTCTGGCCCTTCAATCATGAGTGTGAGAGCAAAACATATATGGCAATCAAACAAACAACTTCCATATAAATGGGCATGATTGGTCAGGCACCAGTACATAAATAAACTGGTGTAACATCAGTCAGCGTCCCTGAAGAGGGCGGAGCTACCTGGTATCATACATACAGGTAATCGGCTCAAATGAGAATAAGTACATTTTGTGTTTGGACAAATATAACAAGTCAGTGCTGTCTGTAGATGACTGTAGCTGTCTCATGAGTGTAGCTGTGGTTTTGGGTGTGTGCCAAAATTAAATAAATAAATAAATAGATGGATAGAAAACAACAGATAAGAGTGAAATGATGGTGTCATTTCTCTTAGATGTGGATGTAGATTTACTCCAGCAGGGCAGCTCCTGCAGAACAGAGTGTGAGTGGCAGTGACATGCCAGAATATCATATAATGCTGCTATTTCCAGCCCTGATGGAGAGGCATTATTGACATGAAAGCATGGTCTCTAATATTAGGCTGAAATGTTCTGTTATTACCTGAAAAAACCCAATGTGTGTGTGTGTGTGTGTGTGTATGTATGAGTGTGTGTGTGTGTGTGTGTGTGCGTGTGTGTGTGTGTGTGTGTGTGTGTGTGTGTGTGTGTGTGTGTGTGTGCGTGTGTGTGTGTGTGTGTGTGTGTGTGTGTGTGTGTGTGTGTGAACTAATAAGCCTGAGAACATGCACAACATATAAAACTTTTAAGACTGTACAACCACGCCCATGTTACATATGGCTGCATATTTCATGAGAGTTAGCCTGGAGAAAGGTTCCCAGTCTCCAAGGCTACGTTCTCCATGCCCAGACGCCACCTGGTGTGCTGCATGCCCTGCCTTGAACCATGTGTGCTCCTCAGCCTCATCAAGGCACTGCCTAGCAATGCCTTCCGCACAAAACCTGCAGCACTTCGCTTGGTTGGACGATACGATGCTGTCAGCAGGACAACACTCAGCCTGCTAATGCATTAAAGTGACGGTGTGGAGGAGCTGCGACCACCAGAACAGAATGTCTTTGGTAGCAGACTACCGAAACGTCCAATAGCAGTGCCGGGGCATTCCCATGTCTGCACAGTGACTCTACAACTCTAAAACTGACAACACCAAAAGCACGTCTAGCTGTTCTAGTGGGTTTGGACAGACAGCAGACGTGCCATTGTAGACTGAGGTTAATTGAGCACTGGAGACTGGACTGCATGGCAACGGGTGCGGTACCCCCCTCACCCCCCATCACTACCACCACTGCCCCATGTAATTACTGCAGCACAAACCAGGACAAACCCCATAAACCAGGTGCGGAGGGTCGCTGCCATTCCAGGGGTCTTTTAGGATGGTGGAAAACATGGCTGTGGCCAAACACCGTTCACACCGCTTTGCTCACTGAGAGTCTTGCTTCTTTACTCACAGGTAGTTGTGACATTCATTTCGGAAACAGCTTCACTCTGAAAGTGCAAATTAAGGCACAAATTAATCCTTCCAAGAAGAGAAACAAAGTAGGCTTGGACTGAGGAGAATTTCCAGGCTGCAGGCGTGCCAGCCACTGCCCGTGAAGAAGCAAACAAGGAATGGCTTTCTCATATCGCACAATAAACACCACATTTCTTTCTCATTATTTATTTTTTCCGACAGCACCTTTAATTGCATGTTTCTGTTTGTCTCCACCCACTGTTTGTGTGTGTGTGTGTGTGTGTGTGTGTGTGCGTGTGCGTGCGTGTGTGTGTGTGTGTGTGCGTGCGTGTGCATGCGTGTGTGCGTGCGTGCGTGCGTGCGCGCGCGTGCGTGTGTGTGTGTGTGTGTGTGTGTGTGTGTGTGTGCTTTCTGCAGTGTTTTAAGCATTTCCCCAGATTTCTCTGGGGAGGGTAATTGAGCAGACCTCTTAGAAATCATCTAAGACCTCTTAGAAAAACCATTTCTTTAAACTTTGTTTTGAATATCACTGTATTCACATGGATGAAAGGTGGTTTATTAGCCCTTTATGTAGTCCGTGTCAGCAACAACGTGACAGAAAGGCTTCCCTCACAAGCCTTTTTTTTTTTTTTTTTTTTTTTTTTTCCACTGCAGAAACTTTTAATGGGATCCAGACAATGACAATTATCTGTAGGCAATTCACTTTCTTGTGAATGAGGTCCCATTAATTGCATTTACGGACTTTCAAATGAAGTATGTCGAATGCTTTTAGTCAACGATTCCCAAACCAATTTGCATGGTAATAAATAGATTTCTCTGGGATCTGAAATGGTCCCCAAATGCATTTGGGCTCTGGTTAGAAAATTATGAACATGACATTCTTGGATATTCAGCAGTTACAGTTTGGTTCTTTTATGAGTTGCTATTTATGTGCTACATCATAAACGTTGTCACTTAAACAGAATGTCCTGTTATCAGCATTAAAGAGTCCCTGAAACACTGAGAGGACTTCCATATTCGGAGCAGGGCACTGAAAAAGCATTATGCCTGTTACTGCTTTGTCATCAGTGTGGTTGCAGTAGCTTAATCTCTTTGCAATTAAGCAAATAAACATAACAAAAAACAACAAACAAGGAAGCAATTATAACACCTTTGAACCAGCAAGAGGAATTCCAATAAGCAACCAGTTTTTCCAAAAAAGAAAAAAAGATTTTGTCACTGGCAGATCGGTCAACTGACAGGAAGTTTCCTCAGTACTACCCAGCCTTGCGACGTCTGCTTCTGTGGAGCCCATTGCATCTCCTCAGGCCCGGCTGGCGTTAGTGAGGCAGGCAGAGCGAGTGTGATGACAGAACTCCGGTCAGTGAAGAGGATTAGAATGACAGGTGCACTCTGCAGGGTAGGGTTAAGGATTCAGAGACATGACTCGCAGCCCTGCATGACAAAGCACAAGAAGAGACTTAAATATAAATAGCTTGAAGAGATTGGAAAAGGTATCTGTAGTACGATTTCCTCTTCAATAAAGCAATGTGGAAGGAAGCAGGGGCAAACAGACCCCGGGCGTAAAAGGGAAATAAATACCTGGAGACTTCCCGCGGAAATGCCATGTCATGGAACGTGTGTGCCTTATCTGTGATGGGCCAGAGAGAGGGGGCAGTACTGGGGAGGAGGTATCAAGTGTTAATCACTCCTCCGTGCTGCTTCCTGGGTGTCAGCAGGCCCCATTGCTTCTCACCAATCCTTCTCGCTCCATTTGGCCTTCTCTAGTGGTTGTCTGGCCAGGCCGGAGTGCCTGTCACCCAGCAATAGGTCTCTCCTGGGTGGTCTAATGTAACCCAGCATTGGGGCTCTCCTGGGTGGTCTCCAGACACCCAGCAATCGGGCTCTTCTTGGTGGTCTCCACAAGGGAGCCCTCAGTCTGCTGGAGAGCAAATCCACTAAATCCACCTAGCCTTTGTTTTCTCTGAAAACACTAAAACAACAACAACAACAACAATATTAACAACAAAGCCATTGGGGTTTACCATTGCCTTTTATGAAAAGGCGACCTGCCGTGCTGCGTCTTGACGGAGTCTTGGAGGAGTCACATGCTCATTTCCCCACACTGCACATGGCTGTTTTGTGTTAGAGTGCTGGGTATTGTTTGGCTAATGCCGCACTGGCCTATTGTGTGCTGTAAATGAGATCCAACGTGTCCTACATTACCTGTGAGTCAGCGGCAGCTGGTGGTCTTTGAACTACGGGAAATACTGCTCTGAAAATTTATCAGTTATTACATTTGTTGTTGCTTATATGCATATTCTGCTCTCCTTTCTATTTCTAGGATTTATAGTATTATACCAGCAGGGGTTCTTTTCCAGAGACCAGTTTCCTCTCAAAGGCCAGCAGAGCAAGGATGCTGAAGTGGTTTTCTATTGTAGCTGTATAAATGGACTCATTTTGGGCAGAGGAAACTCCTCTATGCACCTGCTGATGTAGTGCCAACACTATGTCTTTAAAAGATCCCTCCCACAGTATCCCCTCACTGCCCTGACACTCACCATCTGAGTATAGGATTGGGAGCTCAGATTTCAGTCTCCCTGCATCAGAGAAATAACCATACTTGTTAACCACATTTTGGAATGCCTGCTCAGAAAACTCCCAACTCATTTAATCAAATATGCTTGGAGTGATTAGTTCAAGGAAGAACATACTTAACAAATTGGAAAACCCCTGAGGAATCTGTTTGCTAAAATCATCTAAGATGGCCATAGACAGATTTCTGTCTAATGAGACAGAACACTAATGAGAGTCCTGCAACTATGACACACACTGGCGCTTTCATCCAGGGTCGGTTTAAGGATGTGAAGTGAACAAGGGTGCAGCTGGCATGTTCAGCATATAAGTGCAAACAAGACTGCAAAAATTGCACAAAGTCTGTACTGACCAAACATGTGTAACTGTGAATATAACCCCAGTAAAAAATACAATAAATACCTTAGCAATCACACAGTAAAAGTTCTCGCTACTTTGTAAAAAGCCACAACAATGAGGGAATTATGAACATCAACTTATGTCATTTTATTCTTCAACCAAAAATGTGATAATAAGCAGTATTGGGATGTATTTAATATCAAATGTATTCTGAATTACTCTTGGAATTACGCTGTATGAGTCCATGGAAACGGCCGTTTAGCCTGAGCCGAGCGCTGGAATCTTTGGAAGCAGCATGTTCGCAGCTGTTTGTACTTTCTAAGTGAAATTAGAAATCAAAATGACCAGAAATTGTATAGTAACCATGGCACCCACTGAAGCTCTGCTATAGCATGTGAGATTTGCTGTTTTGAAAGCCTCCTCTGACGTCTTCTGCTTAGCAAAAACAAGAAGGCTCTTTTTCTGTGCTTGCAACAGAGAGCATCCATAGGGTGCTGCACTGGGTGCTGCAGAATGTCCAATACATCACCAGCTTCAGAGAAGATTTCTTCATACATATGAACATAAGCTCAAAATCTTACTGATGTGCTGAAAAACGTCCTGATGAAATCTTGTTCAGCATTGAGAGTGTCCTTCTCTACTGTGGTCTCAGTCTCTAAAATTCTTTCCAAGGTCTATAGAATAGTTGTTGACCACAGTGCTCATGACACTCTGAGGCAAAGACCTGGCAATAAGGAGAACTTCTGCACAGTCGTGTCCAACCTGCAGACTTAAGACAGGCTGTTCTCTTAGTCAACTTAACCAAAACTGTGGTAAACCTGGCGAGTGTTGCATTTTGCCCTTGGGATGACAGCAGTTTGCATGTGTGTGCATAGCAGTGAACAAACACTGCGTCTGGGGCAATTTCGTAAAACCTTTGCCTGAAGTTGGGGTTTGAGCCCCAAGTGCTTCATTGTAACTGTAGCCCTGCGTGTGCTTTTTTAAAACATCAAACACAGACGTGGCATCTCGCCCTCCTGAAGCGTCAAGCAATCCAACAAACTGCTCCTGCGTTTGGTCTGCTGGATCTACATACCAAACTATCACAGACACCTGTGCATGGCATGAAATGTCAGTTGTCTCATGCCATATAAAAAAGGCAGCTGCTTGAGCTTTGTCTTTGAGTTCATTGAGGACAGTGGAGATGAAATAATTCTGGATGAGACGAGACATGGCAGAAAGCGTCGAGGGTGACTGGCTGTGAATAGACATGTGAAGACATCAACATTCTCTGTAATTTCCCTTGTTAGCAGATTCACTAGCCTCAGCAAGGCCTCTGCCATCCAGCTTTCGATGGCCGAGCAGTGAAGTGCCATCAGTCAGGCGGGGCAGATGGGCCATGGTTTGTTTGTTTTTTACTGTTTCATTGTGCTCTGCCCCATGAGTCCGTGAAGCGTTGTCAGTGGAATGTTGTGCTCTGACCCTGCCGAGTCCGTTTAACCCTTCACATGAGCTCGTGCTCTTGGCTTCCCTCAGGTCTGTTGTATGCCCTGTCAAAGTCAGCCAAATCCCCAAAAACCCACTTCTGACCAAACAATGCATCCCTGAGATGGTTTCATTAAGAGCCATAGACATCAGCACATTCTCTTAATCAGTTCACTGTGTTATACAAGGAGAGCTGAAATAATTAGATTTTGCTCCATGACCTTTGAACTAAATTAACGTTGCGCGCTCATCTGTCCTGTGTTTAATTCTTTAATTCCTCGTAAAGAAGACCATCAAAGGACTTCGCCAACATTAGGTCACGAACATCTGCAGCTTTGTACCTGCTAGCTATTTGGCTAGATTTCCACTCTACCACCTATCTTAAAACAGCCCTTACTAAGCGAAAGCAAGTAATAAACTCTAGAACTCTAAATTTACTATGTTCTTTACTGTATATACAAATAGAAATTGTACAGCAAATAACAAAGAAAATGAGCAGAAGCTTAGGTCTCCATGACTTCACCTGCCACAGCCACATAGGCTGAGGTTAAAGTCCTGTGTCATTTCTCCACAAATTCCTCCATGTCATTTTAAAATGCTGTCTGTCATGTTCATTACTGTGACATTTAGAAGGGGTCCAACCACTGATCTATAATAAAGTTCTTTATTAGTGATCAGTGGGTCCACCTACTTTAAGAATCCCTCCAATCATACAGCAGCCAGACAACTGAGTGGCTCAAAACCAAAGCAATGTCCAATAAACATGCATGTAATTTTTTTCAATGCAAAAATCACTCTCAGCAGTCTCATTGATTCCCATGGAAACCGTGCATTTAGGTGCGACCCAAAAAGCATATAAAGATGTTTTAAAAGCATATTGTCCAATCAAGATCCAGCATTGCTGGATTGAATTCCAGGAGGGGTCATCCTTCCATAGGGCTGCTGTGAGTAAAACAATCACATTAGACTATGACGACCTTTGAGAAATTACAGCTGAACAAACCAGCAGTGAAGGTGAAGTTGGAATAAGAGAGTTCAGTAATGTAAATGCAATACCAGGCCTGCATATTTAACTGATTAACTTTTCTGGACTTCCCAGGTAGCCTTGAAGCCGTTGCCTCAGCTGCAAGTTCTAGGTTTGTTCTGCAGCTCCGCACCCTAGTGCAGATTGGCAGCGAGTGGCATTTTTTAATGTTCTTTTTCTGATCTCGTGACAGTGCTTGCTCAGCGCGAGCCGGCACACCATTCGCAGTTATTTCCTTCCCCGTAGCCATGTGCACAGGCCACACAGGCTACCATCTGCGCCTGAGCCTTGCCTCGCTTTGCCTCGCCTCTGCTCTGCGTGCCGTGCTGCAGCTCATTGGAGTGTGTGCCGAAATCACTTGCACTACAAAAGTAAAACCCATTATTTTTATGCAGCTCCAGAACCCTCCTCCTCTCCTCCTCTCCCCT